>NC_081564.1:83605964-83820266 GCF_022355385.1 Mustela nigripes | reverse complement strand
CGCTCAGTGGGTTAAGCCGCTGCCTTCGGCTCAGGTCATGATCTCAGGGTCCTGGGATCGAGTCCCGCATTGGGCTCTCTGCTCAGCAGGGAGCCTGCTTCCCTCTCTCTCTCTCTGCCTGCCTCTCCGACTACTTGTGATTTCTCTCTGTCAAATTAATAAATAAAATCTTAAAAAAAAAAAAGAAGAATATGTATATTCTTTACTTATCTGTCCATCTGGTTGGAAATAGGTGCATTTATAGGCTACTCTCTGAATATAGGAAACATGAGAATACATATTGGAACATTAAATTTCACACCTGTTGTCAATAAAATGTTCACTGTCTCTTGGTTTCAAAATGTACAAATATCTAGAGGCTTTATTAAAGTTTATATAATTAATTTCCAATGTCTGCACATAATGAAAGCTGGCATGAACTTTTTACAGTGGTTATAAAATTTTACCCACTTCAAAATAAAGCTAACTTTTTTTTCCTTCCAGCCATTTTATGACTTAGCTAATAACTGGGCTTTTACTCAAGACCAGCTGGTATTCTAACATTCGGAGTAGATACTATTATAGCTCCTTCCTTTCCTCTTTTTTTTTTTTTTTTTAAGATTTTATTTATTTATTTGACAGACAGAGATCACAAGTAGGTAGAGGCAGGCAGAGAGAGAGAGAGAGGGAGGGAAGCAGGCTCCCTGCTGAGCAGAGAGCCCGATGCAGGGCTCGATCCCAGGACCCTGAGATCATGGCCTGAGATGAAGGCAGAGGCTTTAATCCACTGAGCCACCCAGGCTCTAAAGCACAGCAAAGGTAAGCACCTGACACAAGGTCACACAGCTCTTTCCCCAGAGTCAACCTGGTTAGCCAATATCCTGCCCTGTTTCAACTAATATATGTGCATTCGTTGAATACACCCCCCAATTGACAACTACAGTCAAATTTGAAAGTAAGCTTAATTAACTCCCCATGTAATTCTTACATCAATTTTTGTAGATTTTGGTTTTCCCACTACTGGTCTACATTTTTTCTTCTATTTTACAACACTGTCCCAAAGAGAAGACAGTCTGATTCTTTGGGTTTTATGTGTATATGCCATAATTCTATGTTTGTAAGCTGAATTATCTTAATTGACCTTTGAAATCTATTGTTTCTCTTTAAGAGAATCATTCTCATAATTGCCATGAGCAGATTGTATGGCCATGAATAAATAAGACCGGCATAGTTAAAAAGATACGAGAGAAAATCATTTGTACAGAGTTTACTCATTATTCTTTGATTCCAGCAATACAAATGAAAGAACAAATTTATACTTTTTAACATGAAAAATTGTACTTTTTTATGTCAGGCAGTCATTTTCCTTATATATTATTAATTCTAATCAAGTTGATTAAATGTAAAAAATATATATAAAATGCATTTTCTGAAGTGACACCTAGAGCACCTACAGCAAATTTTAAGAAAAAAGAACATGATATAAATAAAATATGTGCTATTATATTGTGTTACAACACCGCTTGCTAGAAAAATTACACATTGACCTCTCCCCATTTCCAACTCATTGGTGCTTTTACGCAGAAATGAGTATTTTTCTTCCTGTCTGTGTTTTTGTTTAGAGACCGCATTTTCTTTAATGTTCTGACACTGGGACAACAGTAAGTAAATGGGTTAATTAGGATCACAGGCCCACTTTAGTTATCAACTATAATCATTTGTTCTAATAGAGCTTGTATCACTTCATTACAATCAGTGTCTATCAATCAGTAAAAGAGAATCTCGCAAATAGGCAAATGGCATTTCCCAGCAGGGAACTAGCCATTGTCAGTAGTAATGAAGGCTCTTGTCTTATGATTAATAATTGATAATATTGAGCAACAGAATCATGAATAGAACTTTGAAGAATGAATTCATAAGCAGATAATCCTATATATTAGATGTGACACATCACTTGGAATCACAAATCATACATTTAAACTTTTCCTAGAATTTCTTAAAGTTCATTGAATATACCTAGAAAAGAAATTGTAAAACGTGTTAAAATTTTTCTGTGTACTACTCATCAGAGTATTTTGCTTCCATTTTTTTTTTTTTTACATTTTCAGTGTAGGAAAACTAGTTATTATTACTTTTTTTTTTGGTAGGTAGAGATTCCTGTAAAATGTGGATATGAAGAATGCCTTCATTAGAAGGAGAGCCAAACTACCTGGGAGAGAGCCCATTCTGGAAGGCTTTCTCATTTCTTCACCAAATTATAAATGAGCCCATGGTATTCCTGATCTCAAAAGATCTAGGTACTTGAAAAGAATTGAAGGATATTATTTGGCTATCCCTGGGAATAACATTGGAGTGTCTTCATAATACTTCTTAAAACAAGATCTATAAAGAACACCTCAAACTCAACATCCAAAAAACAGATAATCACGTCAAAAAATGGTCAGAAAACATGAACAGACACTTCTCCAAAGAAGACATACAAATGGCTAGCAGACAAATGAAAAAATGTTCATTATTGTTAGCCATCAGGGAAATTCAAATTAAAACCACCTTACACCAGTTAGAATGGCAAAGGTTAACAAGACAAAAAACAACAAATGTTGGAGAGGATGTGGAGAAAGGGAAACCCTCTTACACTCTTGGTGGGACTGCAAGTTGGTGCAACCACTTTGGAAAGCAGTGTGGAGATTCCTTAAGAAATTAATAATAGAGCTACCCTATGACCCTGCAATTGCACTACTGGGTATTTACCCCAAAGATACAGATGTAGTGAAAAGAAGGGCCATCTGTACCCCAATGTTTATAGCAGCAATGACCACAGTCATCAAACTGTGGAAAGAGCCAAGATGCCTTTCAACAGATGAATGGATAAAGAAGATGTGGTCCACATATATAATAGAGTATTACGCCTCCATCAGAAAGGATGAATACCCAACTTTTGTATCAACATGGATGGGACTGGGGGAGATGATGCTGAGTAAAATAAGTCAAGCAGAGAGAGTCAATTATCATATGGTTTCACTTACTTGTGGAGCACAAGGAATAACACAGAGGACATTAGGAGAAGGAAAGGAAAGATGAACTGGGGGAAATCGGAGGGGGAGAGGAAGCATGAGAGACCGTGGACTCTGAGAAACAAACAGGGTTTTGGAGGGGATGGAAATGGTAGGGGTGGGTGAGCCTGGCGGCGGGTGTTAAGGAGGGCACGTATGGCATGGAGCACTGGGTGCGGTGCATAAACAATGAATCTTGGAACACTGAAAAAAGTAAAATTAAATAAAAAAAAAAAACAAGTGTTATGGTATTGGACAAGTATATGGTATCTCAAAACACTCTAAGGTGCCATCAGTTGAAAGATAAAACACTGTTTTATGTAGCACTATGAAATAGAGCTATCAATTAATCTGTAACTCATATTTGACTTGAGAGATGTTAAAATGTGAAAAACATGTGCATCTTGGAATTGGTAAACTGTCAAAATAGTGTTTTGCTATTCACGCAACTATTTAGACCCCCCCAAAAAAAAATCTTTTCAGGGCTTATGTAGGTAAGTTCTGTGATACACCATAACCCCAGGAGGGCAAATTTCCTTAATTTCTCAGAGCTACTTGAATTCGTTTTCCAGGACGCTGTCCTCATTCTTTCTCTCTTCTCCTCTGCTTCTCTCCCTTTACCTTTCCCTGAGATGCTTTTGTCATTGGTAAGGTGACACCATCACAAAATTTCCATCAAAGATGTCAAAACCACCCCTTGGGCTCGTTCTCTTGGGTCCTGTATGACAATGGCACCTCTTCAGAAACTCTTTCCCTCTTATATTTATAAAAAGAAGTAACAGAATTTGTTTTTAAACTGTTATTTTTCAAAAGGTTTATTGTTCTTGGAACAGTGAGGTTTTTTAGTTCGTTAAGTGTGTGAGCTTAACTTGCTTTTATTCTTGTATTTCTAGTAACAGAAGCATGTAAAGTCACAAATAATGGAGAAGGAAACCACTCTTCATTTTCTAAGCAAGAAATTTTCCGTGAGGCTCTGTTATTCTTTTTTTCCTATCCACCAGAGCTTAGGACAATAATAGGATTGATAGCTTTGGACAGCAGTGCACGAGGCCAGCCCTGCTGGTGGTGTTTGGGGCGTTAAAGCAATCTTGCTATCTTGCTGATATTTTAATAACACTAGTGTTATTTGTCTTTAAACTACACAAAATTGTTCTGGTGACCAGGTGGCAAAAACTACTGGAAATAAGAGCACTCCAAACCCTGTTTTTAGAAGGATACACTGTAATTCTCATTATGGGAAGCTGTCCTTCTGCAAATGGGCTTCTAAATTACTTGTAATGTTACTAATGACAGTATCCTGCTCCGTTTCTTTACTTATTTCTTTTTTATTTATATCAGGAGAATTCATTGAAAAAATTTATTCATGTCTTCTCAGTTGCTCCTTATCTATGGGCATCTTGTAACACATGTAAAGCTTATGAACACAAGAACCAAATTTAAAAAAGAACTTCTTTTCATATTGTGTGTGTAACAGATCCATGAAAATTAAATTATTTCAAGGCATCTGAGGTCTTGTCACCTCCGCTGATTTTAACCTCACCAGGCAGAATCACAAGGGCACATTTAGTGATGGTTTCTAATGAACAGCTTCTATCACAAAGACAAGAAAAATTTCCTCGATCATGCTACACACGGATGGCAGAGGACCTATAAATGATTTTAGTAGCAGCACCCAAAGAACTCGGCTGGTTCTAAGAACAAGAACAATCTCCGTGAAATGCCAATTCTAGCGATGCCATTTGCTTACCCATCTAGCTTTAATCATTTCCTCAGGGATTTGAGCCTTAGTGAATCTCTCAGAATGACTTCTAGTTCAAAATTTATGACTGTGGTTTCACCTTCTGTGCACCCCAAAACCAAAACTGTCCTCTGAAATAAGATGCTTTGGTGTTAACAGCTAAAGAAAATACAGAGGACCATTAGCCCCTTTTGTGAGCATTTTCGGATTCCAGCTCGGACAGGAGAGTGAGAAGCTGACGCCCTACACGTGGAAGCCAGAGGGGAAGCGTGTCTTCTCGTAGTGCAGAATTCATTCCTTATGGAGCTTTAATTAAGGACCTTCCGATAAGCTGGTGCTCTGAGAAATAGGTCAGGGTCCATTGAGCCCAAGGACTCAAGGGGTGTTTTCAGTACTTCGGACCCAAATCGCGTGATGCCGTCATCTCACCAGGATGAGGAAGGCCTGGGAAATGTTTGTTATTTCAAGAAGTAAAAGGAATGAGATCATCGTACTCAGGCAGTGTAAGTTGCTTGATCCCACAAACTTCCGCCTCACGTGAGAGAAGGAACTTCCTTGCTCTTCTGTGTATCACCAGGCAGCTTAGTGAGCAGAGTAAACCCTTTACAATCCTGTGAATGGTTAATCCATGGCTAAGCTCTACTTAAAAACTTCTGGTGTTGCTTAATAGTAATTAATTCTTGCATCATCTTTCTCAGTGAAGGAAATGAAAAAAAATTTTTTTTAATGTTCCAAGATTCATTGTTTATGCACCACACCCAGTGCTCCATGCAATTAGGTGTCCTCCGTAATATCCACCACCAGGCTCACCAAACCTCCCACCCCCTCCCCTCCAAAACTCTCACTTTGTTTCTCAGAGTCCGCAGTCTCTCATGGTTCGTCTCCCCCTCAGATTGCCCCCAGTTCACTTCTCCTCTCCATCTCCCCATGTCCTCCGTGTTATTATTATTTTTTTAAAGATTTTATTTATTTATTTGTCAGAGACAGAGGGAGAGAGAGCGAGCAAGCACAGGCAGACAGAGAGGCAGGCAGAGGCAGAGGGAGAAGCAGCTCCCTGCCAAGCAAGGAGCCCGATGCGGGACTCGATCCCAGGACCCTGAGATCATGACCTGAGCCGAAGGCAGCTGCTTAACCAACTGAGCCACCCAGGCGTCCCTCCTCGGTGTTATTTTTAATAGCCTTACTGATTTAGTGATTCTTGTTATCCAGTACTCTATAGTGCAAATGTACTGTTTTATTCACAAGGCTGGGAACTTTTTCTAGATATAGATTTTTTTTTTATTCTTTATTTTTTTAGACATCTGATTCTTTAAACAAGGACAGAAACATTGCCTAACTTAGATCATGGAGCCATATCAAAATATGTTTATTCTTGTGTCCCCCTCACCCCCAGGAAGGAAGGTAATAAACACGGGCAAACCTAGGTTCTAAGCACACATGGATGTCAAAAGATTATATTGAGTTTTCTGTTACAGTTAAGAAATGGTTGTTGAGATATTATTTCTCATATACATTTGTTTATATGTAAGACAGTAACACTGTTAAATCACCTCTCTTTATTTAAAATTTTTTTTAAAGATCTTATTTATTTATTTGAGAGAGAGAGAGCATGAGAGGGGAGAAGGTCAGGGGGAGAAGCAGACTCCCCATGGAGCTGAGAGCCTGATGTGGGACTTGATCCTGGGAGTCGGGGATCATGACCTGAGCCAAAGGCAGTCGCTTAACCAACTGAGGCACCCGGGCACCCAAATCACCTCTCTTTAAAAGGATGAAAATAAATGTGCTTGACCACAAAGCTGAGTAAGAAGTCTGAATCACAATGTTCGGGGCCATTTATTACTTGTATAGCTCATTCCTAATTTGATCTAGTAACAAATGCGAATGTGGTAAAACTATGCAGGCATTTTCTACGTGCTCAGTAACAATCTGACATGGACCATTTTTAAAACTGGAAAGTCAACGAGCAACGTCACCTTCTGATTTTGTAGGAGACACGTAATGAGTAAGATGCATGGTTTTTATATCTGAAGTTCGGGGCTATCTTTCTAGCTCTCAAGCTATACTTCTGCCCAGTTGATAGCACAGGCCTTTGTTTTCCTTAAATAAGCAAACGAAGTGTTAGAGGGTGTTTAACTACTATTTCATAGTCGTCGGAATTTCTTCTTTCAAAGAGGTTTGTGCATGTCGAGGCAGTCTCTTAAAAGAAAAAGTAAAAATTATGTCTGGGAGGCCTGGAAATGTTAACTTAGGGTCCCAGAATGTGAGGAATGTGGGGAGTTGTCAGGTCTTGGTAGCATGCTGTCTGAAAAACATCAGCTCGGCTTCCTCTGAAGAATGCGCGACGTAGGAAATAATCGTAGGAGTCCATCCGAAATTTCAGAGAAAAGCATAGCTGTGCGATTGCATTCGAAATTAAATCAAATGCTCTATTTGCATGTGTGCACCAAACTGATGGGGTCTTTGATGTCGTGATTCTTAGAAATATCTGGTTTCTTTGGTGAGCCTGCTATTTAAACACCTGCCCCACTTTTCCATCTCTGAGCACCCGCGTCCCTGATGCACCCCATGGTGGAACCCCCACACCCCCAGCGGTAGACTGCCTGAGATCTAAGTCAGTGCAGGGCTGGTCTTGAACCCCAAACAGCAACCACCTGGCTCAGCTCTGGGGACATGCTTCTCGGCCGCACAGGACATTATCATGTTTATCACCCACGACAGCATCAATAGCAAATGCGAATTAAATTTTGTTTTGCAAATTTTTTGGCACAAGATTGTTAGACATACTTGAAAGGGATTGAAAGATATTATGTAGCGACAGTTGGGAATAACAATTAAGAGTCTTCACAAACATTGCAAGTCTTATAATTATTCAAAATCACTCCTACAGATGGATCTCTATCGTAATAATGAACCTTTTCGTGGTACTTGCCATGTGCCAGGCCTATTCTCAGTACTTTACAGATTTGAATGCACAAGTACCTCATAACAACCAAAGAAGTAGAACTATTATATCCTCATTTTACAGATAAAGGGAATTGAAACATTTAGAAGTTAATATTCCAAGGTGCCCAAGGTGATAAGAGCCAGGCAGTAGTGGAAAAGGGATATGGGCTCAGGACACATACCCAGTGCTCTCCTTTACAGCAGACAATATGGTTTTGTCAAAGAGCTTCTGGCATGTCCTTCACGACAATACAATTAAGTAACTGTACCATTAGCTTTTTGCCTGTTCAGAGCAGCAGCTATAAGTAAAGCTACTGTTAAGTGTAGTTAATTGTTAACTGTTAAAAAGCAGCAAGTGACATAGCACTGTAAATTTTGGTTGCAAACATCAGTAGATTCTGAAATAATTTGGAATTTGATAGTTCTAGTTTCTCACTGATTTAAGCCCTTGGATAAATGTCATAGTAATTAGGTAACTGTTAAAATGGTTTACAGTTAACCCAAATCTTCCTAGGAGACTAAGTTACACCAATGTCTTATTAATGCTTCTACAATTAATCACACAATCATATTAATAATCTTACTAATGTTCAGGCCACTCATTCATCCCTATGAAAGGCCCTTTGTCCTGCATAAAGCCTGATTTTCTCTTGTCACACTGAGGTATTAAGAAAGCTCTTTATTTTTTTGTTTTATTTTATTTAAAATTTTTATTTATTTAATTGACAGAAAGAGAGAGAGAGAGAAAGTGCACAAGCAGGCAGAGTAGCAGGCAGAGGGAGAGCGAGAACCAGGCTCCCTGCTGAGTAAGGAGCCTGACACGGGGCTTGATCCCAGGACTCCAGGATCATGACCTGAGCCGAAGGCAGTTGCTTAACCAACTGAGCCACCCTGGTACTCCAGGAAAACTCTTTAAAGCTCTTCCTAGATAGATAAAAATGTGTATGTAGTATTGGCAAAATTAGAAATGCGTTAAGAATAACAAGATCATTTGCTAAATTACTTATTGTTTTGTTATACCTAAAAGATAATTTTGTATGGGTCAAAAACATTATGTAATGGAGAATTTAAAAAATCAAAACAAATGTAGTACTACATATAGAACTCTGTCGTCTTGAAACCGGAACAGGATGAGTGTCATTCCAGTGAGTAACCCACTTGCGTCCCCAAACTCCACCCGTTCCCTCATTAATGAAATCGAATGCCTCTCCATAAATCTTGAAGAATGGTCACCTCTTAAGATTATGACCAATAATCACCCCATTATTTGCCTTTCCAAGAAGTTAGTAGCAACACTTATAATTTTTCCTCAGCTACTTGTAAAAAGTTGTGGTTTCAGATTCTTTACTAAATGATTTCTTAGCTTGACCACAAAGCTGTAGTATAGTTCCTTATACTGTTGGGAAACAGTATAAGGTCCTTCTGCAAATATTTTATGACTGGCTCTGAAACACGTGCAGAAAGTGTTAGAAGTTTCAGAGAATCTAGGACAAACAAAGACAAAAAGAAAGTAGAATCCTTTCTGGGGGTAACTAAATTTCCCTGCTTATTTTGGCCCCCCAAATATTTTGGTCCCCCAGTTGAATCTCTATGCAGAGATATACAGGGAGTACTGCTTCATAATTCACTCTCTATGCACCCCAGCCCTCTTTAGATAACTGTGCCAACAGGTCATGGGGAGATATATGGAGCACACAGCTCCCTACCCGTGGCCCAAAAGAACTTCTTTGGGCATATGCTGAATAGGGCATTAGAGACATGGGATTCGGTACCTGGGGTGAGCTCTTGGGGCGGGGGTGGGGTCGGGGTGGACACCAGGGTGCTGACGTGAATGGGCCCACAGATACATGATGTGCACCAGACCTCAGCGACATTCATTTCCAAGCTGTTAGGTTACCGAGGAAAGGAGCCTTACCCGGGCCTTCTGCTCCATTTCTAGCATTAATCTTTCATGTTGCTCAGCTATGGCCAGTGTCGCGGAATGGACCTTCTGATAGATCATTTCTCCTTCCCTTGTTTGAAAAGTGAATAGTCCTTCTCCTGTGTCACACATTCTGTGAGAATAGAGATAGGGAAAGAGATGGGTCTTCATGTGTTCAAGTGCGTAACAGTTCTCCATGTAAAAGATGCCCGTGCCCTGTGTCACCCGCCTCCTTGACTTCCACGGGAGCTAGGGAAGGGGATTCCGCCCTGACCGAGCCAACCAACCAACCAACACATCTTTAAATGGTACATGAGATGGAACGAAAGGAAAAAACCCATGTCTGTCTGGGATTTTAAAAATGAAGTGTTCACAACCCTGGACAGAAACAGGCACAAGTGGGTTCAGCCACTGCCATGCAGCACTCGCCTGTCTTACGAATGCAAACAAGTAGTTGTTTCCTTTAAGGATTTTCACATTTGTGTTATCATAACACTATTTCCTATGATTTGAGAGCGCTTGAAATGTAAAGAACTTAAGAAAAATCTTCAATTTTATACTCGCTCTTGGAGGCACCAAGAAGACTACACACTTTGTAGTTTATGGATTTGCACACACAAGCTGAAGCTGGGATTTAAACCGAGCGATCCTTAAGCAGATCTTGTAAATCCAAGAAATGCCCCGGCCTAAAGAAGACCTGATTTGGATGTGAGGATATTTGGCTTGAATTTTGGCTTTGGCACTTCCCAGCAGTGTGATCTGGGACAAGTTAAATAACTTGCCTATTTCTCCTTTCACCTTTCTAACATAGGACAAACAGCCGTACTCCTCCCGCAAGATCCTTGCGACAGTGCAAAGACCAATCTAAAATATCCACCATAGAGAAAAGAGTGATTTAATTTTAATATTTTTATCTGGTGGACTATTAGCAGCGATTACTAGGTCATTTCTGAGAGCATATAATAACAATAAAAGTTCTATTATGTACACTCAAGAGGGAAAAATATTAGAATAAAAATTCTTTTTCAATTATTTAATTATAATTACCCCTTTAAAACATCGCTTTATTGGAATAAAACCACTGACACCTTGCTAAGGCAATAGGATTCTTGGTTAATTTTTATTAACAAAGACTAATTCTACGATGAAAAATATTTCTAATTTAATACTTTAAGCCAGCCTTTAAAAATAACTGGAGACCCTCAGAAAGACCCACGCACTCTCAGTATGATGCTATCTACTCAGATATTGGCTGGAGCACTGTGCCGTTGGTTTTCAGATTAGAACATCAAAAGATTTGCACGAGGTGTTCACGAGGTCAAACTATGTCTTCCAGCACCACAAAGATTTTGCATTCTTCTCTATGGCTCTCCAAGGAGTTTTCGGTGGAAAAGAAATGTCTCAAGAGGCGTCCGACATCACAGAGGCTACGGAAGCTATCCCGTAGGGCCCCGTAGAGCTAGCACTTAGCTTCTGTGAAAAAGATCTTAATAAAATTCACACAGCGTGAAATGGAAAGTCTGGGGGGAAAATGAAGCGTTTTCACAAAGTGAAACAAATGAGCTTTCTTTGTTGATTCAGAGGAGTCCAGAAGTCCACCAGTCGGAGCGGGGCAGGGACTGACACGTGGAGGGCCGGCTTGTTCCGACGAGGGCTCTGCTCCTTGTCCTGTGAAAGCACCGCGTGGGACTCCTGGGAGATGAGACGGTGAAGACACCGACTGTCAGTTCTTACTCAGTCACCGACGGGGTGGGGGGGGTCCACCCTTGCCCACTTCCTGGGACTCAGCTGCCCGCAAAGGGTTTAGAAGCTTACGGGGGGTTTCCTCCAGCCTCTGAAACACAGACTCCTGTCCACTCCAGCCTTTCTTGGATCATACAAGGCCTTAAAACACACTAGCTTTAAAAAGTGGAGACATTTGCAGTCAAAGATGGTCTTTCTTCAACGCGGGTACCTACAGCCAAGCTGCTCACACGCCTTCGGTAGAATTAGTTCTTACTTAGTGACTTTCCTCTGCGGTGTTGGAACGAACAGCTTAGGTTTCCCTGCTTAGTGTTTAAAACATGTTATCTTGGGGCTCATAAGAAGCAGATACAGATATTTATTCCTTCTTAGATGACTGAAGAGTTTTCGGGGAGCAAGCTGGTACTAGAGAAGATGGGGAGAGATGAAGTCATTTCGACTTGCTACTCCACGTGTGGTCCACAGACTCGCGACCCCGGCCTCACTGGGGCCTGTCCGGATTAACGGAATGGAACTGTGTATCCTAGACCCCAAGTGACTCCTCTGCACGTTATAGTTTGGGAAGCACAGGCATATCAAACTCTACACATCACCATTTCATTGAAGGGGAGTCGGAGATCACACTCAGGGCCCAAATGAGGAAAATCAGAAGCTGTTTGTATAGTTTCAGACAGTGACATAGGACACTGAAGGTCCGAAAGGAAACATCATGACAAAAGGAACAAAAAAACTAAAAGAACCTTTTCCTTAACTTGGGAAGAGCCAAGACAGAGGTGCTACCTGCGTCTGAGTAGCCTAACCCCCTTGCCACTAACATGCACGTTCCGCGATTGCATTTATTTGCAGAAAAGGTGACCTTGTGGATACTCTATGTCGGTCTTGGCTCCAAACTGAATTTGATGGAAATTTATATACAATTACAATCGTTAGCTCTCTTTCTACTTAGCAAGGTGTTTTCACAAAATTCATATTTTTTCTTACCAAACATTGAATGTCATAGAATATCCTCTCTAAGTTTCCTTCGGCTTTAAGGAACAAACCAGAGCCTCATAAAAATTCTTAGTAGGACTGACACATTAAGTTCCAGGGTGTTGTTTTGTTTTGTTTTGTTTTTTGCTTTTGACATTGTGACCTAGGGGACATTAGAATAGTATAGGATCCGAAAGTCAAAAGGCACAGATGTCAACCATCATGTCATGGCCGTTGATGTTCATTTATCCCATATTTATCGGGCAGGTACAGTAAGCCAGGCACTGTCCTGAGCCTGAGGATGGAAAGGATGGAGACATATACATGACTCATTGCCTCCGAGGCTCTACAAGGAGTGGGGAAAACAGGCATTGTTGGGAGAAGAACAACACACTTACCTGTAGTAAGTGCCAGCAGGCAGAGGGGCGGGGCCAACAGGAGGTAATGGGGGGTTGACCAGGACACATTGCTTTACCAATTCAGTCCCTTATCTATAAAACTGGGGCAAAAAGACTTGGTTACAAGGTTGTTTCCATTTGGTCACGGAGGGATTAATCCAGCGGGCCACGGGCACCCAAACCCTGCCCGTTCTGAAGAAAAGCCTGTGTTTGGGCTGGGGGGTGGGGGTTGGGGTGGACACAGGAGGGAGATGGGGAGGGGGGCGGTCCCTTGGCCAGTTTCTGTGAGTCTTGGTTGGGAATATGCAGCCTGATAAGAGTGAGTTTTTGTGTGTCTGAGGCCTTGAGCCATGCTGTCCCAGTATGACTGGATGAGTTTATCCTAATATGATGCTTCCTTTGCTCCGGTGGAGGTTGGAGTCGAGAGACTCAGCCTGCCCATGTGACTGATCCTTAGGAAAAACCCTGATGGTAAGGCTTGCTGTAGCTCCCCCGGTTAACAAGGCTTCTCACGTCTTTCACACACCATCGTTGGGGGGGACAAGCGTTTCCCGTGTGACTGCCCTGGCACGGGGGCGGCGGTGGGGAGCTCCTGGAAGCCTGAGCCTGCCCTTCTGGCCTGCCTGCCTTCTCTGCACTTCACAACAGCAACCTAACGATGAGCGGACCCCTCCACTCTAGGCAGCCGGCGTGTGTTACGTTGTCAATACGGTTCCACAGAGTAAGAGTCCAAGAAAATCCTAGTATTTCCTGACAGGCTCCTTTCCTTTCCCTCTTTTTCTTTTCTTCCTTTCTTTCTTCCTTCCTCCCAGATTTTATTTATTTATTTGAGAGAGAGCAAGAGAGGCATGAGCTGTGGGGTTGGCAGACTCCCACTGAGCAGGGAGCCCAATGCAGGACTCGATCCCAAGACTCCAGGATCATGACCTGTGCGGAAGGCAGATGCTTTACCAGCTGAGCCCCCAGGCGCCCCTCGATGGCTCTTTCTCAAATTCCCGTTGTCCTCTCCTTCTCCAGCCCATCTCACCACTCACTTCCACAGTCATTCCAAATAACTAGTCTCTGCTGTGTTCTAGTAAGGACCAAGCAGAGATGGCGTGAAGGAATGTCTGTGTTCCCAGGAAACCAAACCTCAAATGAGGGGCTCCGCTATTCGGGGTTCTCCCAGTTCTGCTCAAAGGGGAGAGACAGCTCTAAAAGAGGGTCCCCGGGAAGCAAATCTCTTAAGAACATGCCCTACGTACCACGTAAGCTATTAAGGATGCCCTCCTTTTCCTGCCTTTAAGTCTCAAACTTAACTCTGTCTGAAGGGTTAAGTCCCAGTCTTTTTCCAGATCACAAGCAAAAGAAATTCACCCAAACAAAAGTTATGGAAATATTTTACTTTTAAAAAGTGAACATAGAGAGTGCGTGGGTGGCTCAGTGGGTTAAGCCTCTGGCTTTGGCTTAGGTCGTGATCTCAGGGTCCTGGGATCCAGCCCCACATCGGGCTCTCTGCTCAGCCAGGGGCCTGCTTCCTCCTCTCTCTCTGCCTGCCTCTCTGCCTACTTGTGATTTTTCTCTCTGTGTGTCAAATAAATAAATAAAATCTTAAAAAAAAAAAAAGTGAACATAGATACTTTAGAATAGTTATCTGTGGGTCCTTAGATGCAATTTTACTATAGACAATCTGTCTACCTCTGGCAACGTTGTGCACGTTCAAAGCTGTATGACTTCATTCTCAGTGTAAGTTTTGCAATATTGTGGATGTATTTCATGACCAAATATTTACCCACCATGCACACAAAAATTTTAAACCCTCAGCAGTGGAGAGGAGCAGGAGCACTTTCCTGAAAACCCCGTGGTATATCTATTCAGTATTTAAAATTTAATGTTTAATTATAGAAAGTAATGAAATTCTTCAAAGCACAGCCTTTCTTTCTGCCGCCGAGCAGTTAAAGCCAATTAACACTTTTATTCCATTAATGGTTTAATCTCTATTGTCCTCTGACAATGCAGGCATTCCACTTTCCTTTTAGCAGCTGCAAAAAGAAGCTGAAGTTTCTCTCTATGAGCTCTGGTGAGTTCCGACTTGGATCTGGGGTAAGAAAGTGCAAGCAAAATGGACAAAGGACAGAAGCAATCGGACAGCAAGTCTGGAAACAGATCCGCCATCTTATGAGAGGTAAATACGGAAGGGAAGTGTCATCTCCAGTCTGTGAGGGAAACTGGACCCTCCAATAAGCTGGGATGGACACTGGTTGTTAGAAAAAATACTGGATCCATGTCTCTGCCTCCAGTGACCTAAATTGCAGAGAAAGCAAGTAAAAAAAAAAAAAAAGTAGTAGAAGAAAATAGGGAAGAATTCCTATATAAACTCAGGAAAAAGGAGTTTCAAGCTATGATCTAAGCCAAAAGGTGACAAAAGAAAAAAAAAGAATGGCACTGCCTGAAAAAAGACCTTTTTTTTTTTTTCTTTTAAATAAAAAAGATATCATACACATGAGCAGGCAAATAAAAGCTAGGAAAAATATTTGGAACTCACAACACCTGATAATTTCTCATCTATAAAATAGGTATATTATGTCAGTACTTTTTTTAGAGGTTTAAATATTAAATGAATTAATATATGTAAATCTTAAAACAGTGTATGTTATGATTATTACTCATTAAATAGTAGTACTTTTGTCACTACTACTATTAAAATCGATACCTAAACCACAATACTAAATGGAAAAAGGGCGGCAGTAATATGTACACCGGACAAACAGTTTCATAAGGAAAAGTATGTCTTCGCTTGCAAGTACATGAAACTCTGGACAAATGCACAAGAAAGTAACTGTGCTTCCTAAAAAAGATTTATTTCTTCTTTAGAGAAAGAGGGAGAGAGGGAGCGCACATGCATGAGTGGACTGGGGGGAGGGGCAGAGAGACTAAGTCTAGCAGACTCCACACTGAGCAGGGCAACCCTAGGACCCCAAGATCATGACCTTAGTCGAAACCAAGAGTGGGATGCTTGACTGACTGAACCACCCGGGCGCCCCTCACTAAGAGTTCTTTATGTAAATGGTTAAGTTAAAAAGAGAAGTGCCATTAATTTATTAATTGGATTTAATTAATTAAAATCAATGTTAAGTTTTAAAGCAAGGGTCAGAGTACTCTCACAGGACTTTGGTGGAGATGTAGTGTTTAAAATGTACCTAGCTCAGTTTCTGTCACTTAGCAATTACAAGTTTGCTGCTAAATTTATAAAATACTGTATTGATCATTTGGGGTCTCCCTTCCAACTGACACACACACACACACACACACACACACACACACACACACAATCTGTTTCCAGTGTAGCGCAGACATCTGATCTGATTTTCAAGACAACGGGGGTGGGGGTGGGGGGGGGGGGGTGGGGGGGTGGTGTGTGTTTTGTTGCAGAGTTCCAGTTTCTAATGAATTGAAATAACAGCAACAATTGTAGTAAGGTGAGAACAATAGCTAACCCCCAGGGGGCAAGGATTTAGGCCAGGCTTGGTCATTTGAAGTCTGTGCATTACCTCACTGAGCCTCAAACACCCGCAAGGCCCTCACTGCTTCCCCCTACAGAAAATGCCATCCTAAGAGGGGAGGCGAAGGGATCTGCTCAAGGTCATTGAAATTTAAGTGTCTGAACCCAGACCCATGGTTTTAGAGAGAAGCTGCTTATTGCTAAGCTCGATTTTGTTCACAGAAGATGAGAAGCAGAAAGGCATGCATAATTCTTTAATTATGAACATTTCTGTAAAGGAGAGAAAGCTAGCGCTCGGCACACATTTTGAAGGTGCGCTCTCCTTCTCTGCGGCTGTTCCTTTTCTGTCAAAGCAAGTTCCTGAGGATATTTCTCCACGGTGTGCCCATAAATCAGTCAATTAATCAATAAAACAAGTGAATTACTATGAAACCCTTCCTGCACCCCCTAATTCATGTCAAGTCCTTTGTAAGGAAGAAGGTAGGTGGACCATTTGCCGTCCTCTCTGCCTCTTGACGGTATTGTTTTAGGGCTCCAAATAGTCAATACATATGGCGGCTGTTGGTTGATTTCACCGTTGGGACCTTAGGGATACAATGCTTTCCCTCAAACAAGTTGAGAAACCTGATCCTTTAAGGAGATCCTGATTTTAGGTCAGGATCTGCTGAAAATTAGCGTTGTGACTTACATTTCTGATCCTTTATAAAACCAATTTTTTTAAATGAAAGAGTTGATCTAAATGATCTCAAGTATACAGATTTGTTTGAAGATTCTCTAAGTCTTCCACTTGTGATGGCCAAATCACCATCCACATTAATTAAACTACTTTCATCTTTTCAAATATTTTCAAAGTTTTAATTTTATTCTATTTTATTTACTTTTTTTTACTTTTGAATTTTTTCCTTTGGTCCTTTTCAACTCAATGCAAAAGTCAATCGAGTGTCCCCCAAATTTTGTAAATTCTTTTTTTTTTTTTAAAGATTTTATTTATTTATTTGACAGACAGATCACAAGTAGGCAGAGAGGCAGGCAGAGAGAGAAAGAGGAGGAAGCAGGCTCCCCGCCGAGCAGAGAGCCCGATGCGGGGCTCGATCCCAGGACCCTGGGATCATGACCTGAGCTGAAGGCAGAGGCTTAACCCACTGAGCCACCCAGGCACCCCTGTAAATTCTTAAAAAGAGATACTTGTAAGATGCTTTTCTACTTACCTTCCTTTCTGCCTCAAAAATTTAGAACTGAAAAATCTAGCAGGTGAAGATGTAGAGTCAGCCATAACACTTTAGTTGTTCTTTAATTACCTCAACGCATGATCACAAAGTTCTACTATTATCCTTATTACATTGTTACATTAGATGTTTATGAGGGTTTAGGGCAAAAAAATTTTTTTAAAGACTTACAGCTAATTTTATATTCATCCTGTATACATATCTCCTGGTGGCTTTATGGGAAAAATATTGGATACGCCTTGAGAATTAGGAGTTTAACATCGTTAACCCCCAGTGCCAATCACAAAAAGCACCCAAGGCTCCATTCACTTGTGGACTGAATTGACTGAAAATTATCAGTATGATGGCAACTTGACAAGTATTGATTTTGTGGTCCCTGACAATGAAAAAGCAAAATGAAACATAAAGGAGAAAATTTTCTTTTTTTTTTTTTTAAGAACAATCCCCTGGCGTTAGTATATTCTTCTGAATGGAGCAGGGCCAGACCACAGCAAAGAGAACAGAGATCGGCCTTACATTCCTGGCTGACGTATACTGTTCTTTTTTGAAACTGTTTTGGGGGAGGCTGGGTGTGTAACTCACGAAACAGCTACTGACATAGACTCAAGCCGATTTGTCTGGGAGAGAGGTAATAACAAAAGCAAGTCAAGCGAAAACTTAAATTCTGTCATTTAGAAATTATATACTTCCCTTTTAAAGTGAATTTGACTGCCAGGCTATGGTAGGGAAATTTTTACAGTTTAACATGCAAGTTACTAATATTTATTCACTGAATTAGATGAGTTATGCTTCTCTTCACCATTTTGAGAGGAACCTAAAAATAAGATCATTGTATTTCTTCAGAGCAAAAGAGCCTGTAATCAGGGTTTACAAATTGCATTTTTATTCTCTTTTTATGCCAAACATAGTTAATGAAGGTAATTTTTAAATTAAAGATAATTTCAGTGTCTTAAGTGACTAGAGAGGAAAGTGTTTCAAGTGTAGCCAAAACTGAAAAGAAATGCAAGACGATACTTGATTTTATATTGGTTTACTTTCTCACCTTACAATCTTGTCTTTTTTTTTTTTAGGTTATTTTTATGCATTCACTGACATTTTTTTGGACATCCACCAATCACATGTCAGGCACTGTATTAGCTTCTGGAAAATATTTTAAAAATTGTATTAAAAAAGAAATAAGTAGGGGCTCCTGGGTGGTTCAAGCAGTTAAGTGTCTGCCTTCAGCTCAGGTCATGATCCCAGGGTGCTGGGGTCAGGGTCCCAGCTCAGCAGGGCGTCTGCTTCTCTCTCTCCCTCTGCCTCTCCCCCTGCTTGTGCTCTTTGTCTCTCTTCCACTCAAATGAATAAATAAAATCTTAAAAAAAAAAGTTAACTCATTAGTTGCCTTTACTCTCATATGTATTTACCTCTTCATTTAGAAACTCAGCACATGAGTAGGTGATTATATGAAATACTTAACATAATAATATGCTTTGGAGATTGAAAGCTAGTGAATTGGTTATGTTAAAATTTTTCTCTATAGGTTTTTTAGTTGACAGATCACTGACACAGCATAACTTTTAGTCTTTCATTGCCATTATCAAAACAAGCCACCCAGTAAAATGACTCCATCATTCTGACATACCGAGGGCAAATACTGATGGGTATTACAAAGGATGTGAACATATGTTTGAGGTTTTTCATTTGTTTTGCAGCAGAGATGAAAATTCAGTACCATGGTGAAAACATGAATTGACTCAAATTTTAAGAATTGAAGCATATCAAAATTTTTTTTTTTTTGAAGAATGTCAAATGTCATCTTTCCAGGTTAATAGATTTTAAACCTTACTTTTTAAACTCCATTTAAACTTTAAATTGAATTCCTTTAAAAATCTGAATTGAGGGGTGCCTGTGTGGCTCAGTTAAGCCTCTGTCTTCGGCTCAGGTCATGATTCCAGGATCCTGGGATCGAGTCCCACATCAGGCTCCCTGCTCAGTGGGGAGTCTGCTTCTCCCTCTCTCACTCCCCCTGCTTATGTTCCCTCTCTCGCTGTGTCTCTCTGTATCAAATAAATAAATAAAATCTTAAAAGAAAATATGAACTGGGAATATAATCAATGCTATTGTAACGGTGTTGTACGGTTACAGAGGGGTCTACTTGCGGTGAACAGAGCATAATGTGTAGTGAAGCTGAATCACGAAGTTTTGCACCTGAAACCAGTGTAACCTTGTGTGTCAATTAGACTTAAATTAAAAAAAAAAAATCTGAATTAAAAATATGGTGAACAGATCATTTGAGTCACCTTGAAAGTAGAAGCTAAGAAATGGAACCAGTATTTCCCCATCATAAATAAAAGTGTCAATTCTTTTATGTTCTCCCTTGGTATCTTTGACTTTCTTAGGTTTAAGAGTCTGGTGCTCATCAAGGTTCATAATGACGTATCCTAGTTAAGGACTGACCAACCATCTCTGTGTTTCCCCTGACGAATCAGGTATAAATTCGTATTTTGGCACTCCTAATTTTACATGCCTTCTTCCCAGTTAGATTTTTAATACAAGACATGAAAGGAAAGAACATCTTACAAATCTAGACAAAGCAGAAATGATTCAGGATTTCTTAGGGGAGCTGACTTCTTAGTCTCTCTGACTTAGGGGAGCTGAATATAATTGCTTTACCTGTTTGAGCAGGTTTTCCATCCCTACCAACCTCCCCCATCCACCTTCTCCTCCAAGCTCTCTCAATTAGTTTCTAGATTCCTACATACACCAAGTCATGGAACAAAGCAAATGACAGAGGAGATAGGGATATTGAACGTTCCAAAAAAGAGGTAAAGAAATGGAAGTTTCCTACATGAAAAAAAAAATATTATTTATCCTATTCTTACCTAAGTTTGGATTTTGCATTGCTATTTTTAAGTTAGAAGGTTTGGCTACATGATGAATAAAGTCTTCTTTCAAAGACAGAAGTTCCTAACTAAGCTGTGACTTAGTTCCATTTGAGCAAGTCGTTTGCTTTAAACTCCATTTAGTAATTGCTGTGTTTTAAGAGGTGGTTAATACCATTAAAACATGGTTTACTGTGCTGTGTTTCTTCAATCTTGACTTGGGTACTTTTACTTCTCCTTAATTACTTCCATGCAAGGGTTAAGCGAGGGGAGGTACAGAGTCATCCTGCTACTGCCCAGGCGTTCATGGAAGAAGGGGCATGGCCTCCGGCACGAACCTGCAGGTCATATCAAAGTTCAGTTATGCCCATTTCAGAACGGGGCAATTTGTCATTTATTGAGCTTCAATAGTCCCATGACTGCTATTGGAAATTCTTACTCAAACTGTCTGCCTCGCATCCTGAAATCACCTTTAGAGAGCCAAGAGCCCACTCTTCATGGCAGGTGTGTTGGATCATTTTACGTGCCCACTTGACTAGGCCAAAGGGTGCCAAGACATTGAATTACACAATGTTCTGCGTGTGTGTGTGTTGGGGGGTGCTTATAGATGAGATTGACATTTGGATCTGTAGACCAAGTGAAACAGATTGTCCTCCCCACTGTGGGTGGGCCTCCTCTAATCCACTGCAAGCCTGAACAGAAGAAAAGGGGATGATGGAGAATTCGCTCTTTCCGCCTATTTGTGAGCTGGGACATTAGTCTTCTCCTGTACTTGGACTAGAATGTACACCACCAGCTCTCCTGGGTGGCCAGCTGGCTCACTGCAGATGGTGAGACATCCCCACTTGACTAGTCCAGCCGGCATATCTCCGTCTTTGAACTCTGCCAGCGCTCCCCTGTGCCCATGGAAATCCCACATCCTGTCTCTGGGCGTTTGTGAGCGGTGAGTGGGATCCATATCTCTGACGTGATAAAAATCATGTGGGTGGTTGGGAGAGCATAGAATGGAGAAAACTAGACGTTACGAGAGGAATGTATTTCTGTTTTCAGTTTTGCTTCACTAGGGATATAGCTCTTCCAGTTCATTCTGCTGGGGTCTCCACAGACTTTGGCTTTCTGAGTCAGTGTGTGGTGAAAAGAGAAGGAAACTGCTGCCCGCCACACCCAAGAGGTGCCACTTTCTGTTCCCCCAACACAGCCCTAGACTCCTCAAGATCGGTCACTCAAGGGCACCTCATTACTCACGGGCACTTTCTCCCTAATCTGCCATGGGTTTTTATTTGCCTCAAGTACTATTATTACAGCAAGAGAAATATGAAGTCAATATTCTGCTTCTGAAATTTAGAGTATGATTTGAGTCTCTCTCGCAGGTTTTTATAAATTTTGAAAAGTCAGGTCTAGAGGACTAAGTCTGAAGTTTTTTTTTTTTTTTTTCTTTTATTTCCTGCCCCCCGCCAAGTCTGAGTTTTATTATATATCCTGGCTAGAAAGAAACTGAGACAGGACTTAAGAGAGGGTTCTGTTCCTTCCAGACCTGGGTGATGGTGGGAAAAAGAAAACCAAGAGAAGGTACTGGGTGAGACTTACACACCCTGATGTCTCTTATCTGAATGGACATTCTGGAGAAGACAGGAATTAATAAGTTGGTATCTAGATTGAGCCAATGACCCTACACTTGTGACTCCCCATAGGCCTCAGTTCAGAGGCAGAGCATCTAGAAAGTTCTGGGCAGAGGACTGGGGTTGAAGAAGAGGATATAAGTAAGCATTCTACGATTAAGGAAAATGCTTTGATCAGTGGATCCAGTGAAAAGTGCCAGTATATCCCCCCAAAAGGCCAAATGGATAGCTTTAGCAGATGTCAATGTGGGCAGACCAGACCAGGTCTTGATCTGAGGTTCCTTAACTACCTAAGGCCAGGGAAGCCAGCTGTCTATTCAAACTACATAAAACAGAAGAGGAGGAGGAAACCAGTATATTACCAAGATGATGCATCCCCAAAAGAAAATTTAAAATAGCAAGCTAAAATGACCTCCTTCTCATTGGGAGGGGGTTTATGAAAAGTATCAGAAAATCTCCACTCTGTTTGCTCAACTGAGTCGTATTACATTTAGAGCCAGTCATCCTAGGCAAATAGTTGCAATTTCAAATAGCGACATCATCACTCTCTTGTCTGCGGAACTCACTGGCAAAGGTTTTCATTTCCCGTGATCTCACGTTACCCAGTCCTCGGGTCAGCTCTATAGGCTTTCCTCTCATTTGCGGAGAAAAGTCTTTCAAGTTTCTGCCACACTCTTTCCAGTTCCTCCGCCATGTCGTCCCTCGTTTCCACCGTCATTTGAGGATATGGAGGAAAATGAATGCATTTTATTCTGATGTTATTACTGAAGAGGCTCTTGCCATTGACAGAAAACCACAGAAAGAGCCAAAACAACAACAACAAAAAAGTATTCTTAGATGTTGAGCCTAGAGCTTGATCTGTGCCAGGACGGCCATTGTGGCCTGGATGTCAGGAGAGGCCAGAGGAGGAGGGTCCCTAGGGAAGGCACATGTGAGCGCTGGACTCCTTTCTGGCGTGACCGTTCACACCTGGAGTTAGAGAAGTGTGGGTTAGTGAGTCAAAAGCAACCTTTCAGGCATTAACATTGGTAAGAAAATGGAGAAAGAGTATGGGGTGTGAGAGAGAGGAGAAGCAGCAAATTCACACACACACACACACACACACACACACACGATGCATGGGAAAGGTCAGTGAGTCAGATAGTGGTAAAAATCAACAAGGATTGAGCCGAGACAACCATTCTGCAAACAGGATCATCTTTCAGTGAACAAGCTGGCTGTAGGCTCAGGGCAGAAAGGGCCTCAGGAGCCCGGAGGGAGAGAGAGATCAGAACAAGCAGAGAGAAGAGTCAACTGCAGGATGCGAAAATTATTTCCAGACTCCCATCCTCAGAGAACATTCTAGAAGGACCTGTCCTTGCTCATCCTGCCCACAGCCCTGGCTGAGTGGGCTGACCACATTTCCCCGATAAGGCACAGGCAGGTGCGGCGCTCAAGGGCGCCCATTCGGTGACTTAAGCCGGCGGGGGTGGGGCACGGGCTTGGCCAGGGTCTGTCGCCTCTTTCTGCATTTTCCGCTCGGTTCCATTTCGTCTCATGTGAGGCAGAATTTACTTCATGGGATGATTCCACAGGGCTTCAGGAGATGGGGCTGATTCTGTATTTTATTTTATTTATTTTTAAAATTTTATTTTAAAAATTATTTTATTTTATTTGACAGAGATCACAGGTAGGCAGAGAGGCAGTCAGAGAGAGGAGGAAGCAGGCTCCCCGCTGAGCAGTGAACCCGATGCGGGGCTCGATCCCAGGACCCTGAGATCATGACCGGAGCCGAAGGCAGAGGCTTAACCCACTGAGCCACCCAGGCGCCCCTGATTCTGTATTTTAAACGAACTCTTCAGGTTGTGGCTTCTGCAGGCCTGAGTCCGTCACTAGTGTTCCTGGGGCGAGCCCCGGGCAGGTTCCTGCTCCATCAGCCGGGACGAGCGCGGAGAAGGCCGCAGACCCTCCCGCAGGGCCACAGCTCGTCGGCCTGGTCGCTCCTTCCACATCCGTCCCTCGGCCTAGGACAGGCCGCGCGGTGACAGGCGGCGACGTGGAAAACCCACGAGTGGGATGCGGCTCCTTGCCCGGAGTCCCGACTCGCCCCACCGCCGCCGGGTCACCGCATCTCCAGGCCTGGGCCCGAGCCAACCCTTTCATACCTCCAGAAACTTCTCCAACTGTTACTTGAGCACCTTCCAGAGACTGGCATCAGACTTCCATTGCAAGTCTGTGGAAGTGAGAGTCGTGACCACGTGGATGTCCCCTGCCAGAGGGTCCGCCTGGGGCCCCTGGGTTCCTGGTGCGTCGGGAGGAGGCAGGGGGATAAGGACACCCTCACTACAGACGCGCCCACTTAACACTCCGGACGACTGGGGCCAGAGCTGGTCAAGGCACCTGCTGCTGCTAATTTAGGATCTGCCCCCCCCCGCCCCCCCCGGGCTCCCCAGCTTCCCTGCGAGCGGCCCGGCAGAGGGAGGGAGAAGACGGGGCAGCGCGGCGCACCCTCCGCGGCCTCCTGCGCACTCGAGGCCACGGACTGCGGAGGCCCCGAGGTGGGGTTTGCTGCGAATCTGTTCTGCCGTCTCAGCCGGGCACCAACTGTGGTCCGGAACGGAATAAAAATGCCACGAAGGAAGGAGCCGAGAGAAATTTACTCTTTTGCCCTTGAGACCTAATGGGGATTCAAGCAGTATGCATTTTATTTTATTTTTCTTAATGGTTAGAGCCCTCGGCTGCCTCCTGTAAATACCTATCACGGATCAAAGCAATCTTGTGAAAAATATTCCTCTCGGCTTCGCGGGTTGCGAAAGCTCCACGAAGTGCTCACTGAAATGCCATCTTCTCCATGAACAAAAAGATCGTTTGTTGCTGAGTTGTATCTGTATGATTTCATTTTTCTTCCTACTGCATATAAGGATGTTTAGAGAATCTCAATTATATAACATTTTGTATTGCTCTGTTATCTACCATTCTAAATGCTAGAGCTATAAAGTTATCTTCTGTGTATATAATTCATACTATTCTTTTTTTTTTTTTTTTTCCCACCAAGGGATTGATTACTCATCTCAGTTCCCCACAGTTATTTCTCTTACTACTTTAATTCGGTTTTCCTACAAATGGAAGGGGAGAGGGAATAAGCAAGGTAGAAAACAAGAGAATCGAAAAGCTAATCTTCTGTTTCTTTCCGATTTATGTCAATGGAAGTGGTAAAGGTTTTGAGACCAGGGTTAAGACACTGAGTGGCACGGGGCGGGGGGCGGGGGGCTGGCTAACAGACGGAAGGAGAACGTGCCAGGCTAAGATGATGTGTCTGGAGGCAGGAGTCACGCTGGGAAACAGGGATGAGGAGCCCAAGGGCTCGGGCTCAGCTCTGATTGCTCTCGAAGTCCCCTGACCCCCGAGTCTCAGCTGCTCCCCTAGAAAAGTATTGGCCTTAAGCACTTTATAGGATTGCTAGGAGGATCAAAATGCGAAAGCATTTTGGAAACTGTCAAGTACTTGGAAATGAAAGATACCATTCATGTGATTATGGGGAATGGCTTCACAAAAGCATACGGTATCTGGAGACCAACATGGAAACATCTTCCTTGGCAAATGTCCTCTTGCTGTGCTGCTGAAATACCCTCGGCCTCCTCTCTATCTCCGGATGCTGCTGCGTTGTCTGTGTTTGGAGATGGTGTTTCCTGGTCTCAAACTGTGACCCACGCGGCCTCTGACAAGCGATCACTCCCCCATGTGTGCTCCGTCAAACCGGCAATTGTCCCCGTAAGAGAATTTGCCCGTGAAAAACAGCTTCCCCTGGTAAAGTGGCAGCTTTCCACGGGGGAAATCTGCCTTCTGCTTCCACCAACACAGACCATGTTTGAGAGGCAACGAAAACCACTTTGCTATTTCACCAGCTCATGTAAAGGTCATTTTTCACCCTGTTTCTCTGGCAGGGGAAGGTTTTGATTGTATAGCTCTGGTAATGTTGCCTTTTTTGAAATTCATTTTTGTTCTCAGGGGCTGTGCTATCTTCCCCCATACAAGTTTCATTATATTTAGTGCAGCAGACCATGTAGCTGATATAGTTAGAATGGCAGGCAAAATAGCCCATTGCTATACCTATCGTCAGCTTGCTGAATATTTAGTAGAAAATGCAAAAAAAAAAAAAAATTACAGTTGATCAGGATTAGAATAAATGGACAGGCTTAGTTTCTAATTTTTGATTTGGGTGACTTTATGGATTCCTCTCTGGGGTTCTATTTAAAACATGGCAATTTACGTTGGTGCACAGAGTAAAAAAACAACTTTTTATTTTTTTAGCGGGAATTTCTTATTTCTTTAGTTTCTTTGTTATTGCAGGGTTCACTCGAACCAGTTTTACTAGTAAATAGAGCAACGACATATATTCTGTTAGGGTCCCATGCTGTCATTTTAGATGTTTTGGTTGCATATTTGTTTTGAATATTTTCAATCAACATAAATATGACTGAATTTAACTTTAGAGACACGAAGTCTTTTGCTGTTAATGCAAACACATGTCGAAGAAAATAGTCTAATCATTTACCATTTACATCTTCTAGTTGAAAAGAAGATTCTGGATTCAGGCAGGAATGTCTTTTCTGGATGTCCTCATAATGACTTGCGTGACCTTGAAGGGACTGATTCCTCTGGATTTGTACCGATACACAGTCTCTGCCCTTTTTCTGATGCCTCTGTCTGGCACTGTGCCTCGGGAAGCTGACTTCTATAAGCCCAGCCTTGCTTGCCTTCTGGTTTGGCCCCAGTGGGGCACTCCTAGAAGACAGTGGGAGGGAGTAGCAGATATTTCCCCCCACCCTTTCCTTTCCGTGTCCACACTGTGGTTTTGGCAAGCTTCCATCCCACAGGGATCCACGTTCCCTCTGGTTCTGGGGGCCTTGTTCCCTCAGGCACGGAGTAGATAAAAGCTTCTCTCTGTTGCTAGTCTTGGGATGCCCACCACCATATGTTTGTTCCATAATCACCCCCACACTCTCTTTAAAGAATTCCTACAACAAATTCTCCCCAAATCCTTTGAGGAGGTAATGTCTGTATTGCTGGGCCCAAACATAATTCATAACAAGTTAATCTCTCACACACTCCATTTTCTCATTTATAAGATGAGGATGATAATGGCAGTACATCTAAGAAGTTTGCTGTGATGCATAATAAGAAGGATGGGGACACTACTAACACTAGTGATAATAAGTACAATACTTGGCATGCATGAGTTGTCTACTCCAAAGCTTGCCCTTTAGCCCTAGCATCAAAGTTTGTTGGTCAGGTATGTCAACAGATGATCCTGCGTTTGACATTTAGCTAAAATTCGAAATTTTAAAAAATATTATGTAATAAGAACCCAAAGAGACGGAACTAGATAGCAGAGAAAAATTTTCTGTGGACTAGACTCTTAAGAGAAAGACAGCACAAAATTTAAACACACTAAGGCTTTGTCTTGGAGGACATCTCGAGCTAGGTCATGGAGTTTATTTAGATAAACGCTGGTGCCACATAATCTTGTGTTTGGGGCAGGAGGGTTGGCTCTTGCTAAGTCAAACAGAATATGACAACAATGTTACCCAAATATTTTCTATCCTGAGCCATGAAAACCACAGGAGAATGAGCTTTTGGAGCAGGCTGAAGAATTCTCCAGAAAATTGTGATAATGACTAGACAGAGAAACTCAAGAGCCGTGCTTTTTTAATTGGATGCTGGGTAAATTCGAAATATCGGGCTGGACCAGTCCATGTTAAGTCTCTGAGATAAGTACTAGGAGATGGGCATTTTGGAGAGAAGATGTCACTAATGTCCTCCTAGCTTTAGAGCCAAAGGAAAATATGTATAGGCTGAGACATCGGGCTAACATTCAGTACTGCTGTCCTCTATGTCAGTGGCCTGTTGCTAGGTTGTTTGAAGGTGCTCATGTGAAGATAAGAATAGTAACTTATTAGGAAAATACCTTCTTTTATAAATATGGACCCAAAGTTCAAAGGTATAAGTGTGAATGGTGTAAAAGCAACATTCTTTTCCCCTGAAGAACATATTAAGAGTCTCAGTGCTCTTCAACAGTGACCCAAAGTGACACATAGACCCAAACATGATCTCATTTTATGAGGTGGAATTAAATTAAGATCTCCATTTAAAAGGGGTTGGAAACAACACCTTAGCTTTCTCAAGGAAGCTTTCAACTTCCCCCACGTTACCATAATATTCCAAAAATCATATGTACCCTCGAGCTGACCCCCTGCAGTCTATAATTTCTCTCATTAATTAAGCTTTTAGGTTTAAAGACAGAGCAAACAGGTTTTATCCAGGATACATACAATTCTTACTACTGAGTATAAACTTTCATTGATCCTTTCACTTCATACTATTTAAAAAGACAGTGCTGTTTACATGATTTTTAAAGACCTATTTTTAGGTTGTCTTTCCACACCCAAGAAAAATAATTCTTCGGTGGATTTTTTTTCTATTTATTGTTCTCATCAATAAATGTATGAAATTCATACTTTAAGTAAATTCATAATAATGCTTCCACTGCATTTTTAAAAACTTCCTTCCAAGGGAGTCAGCTTAGGAAAGAACTAATATAATTAGCATTTTCTGATGGATGACTAGTGTCAAGACAGAGAGATGAAAATGCTTATTGTGGTTGGAGAATGCATGTGTCCTGCATGCAATGTCACCGTGTGGCTGGAGAAAGTGACTGACACTAGCTTTTGGTTTAGATGACCGAAGCGTTATTTCGCCTAGTTTTGAAATCTATATTGTCCTAATTTAAGTTTTCATTTAGATTCTAGTTACTCAACATACAGTGCAATATTGGTTTTAGAAGCAGACCTCACTGATTCATCTCTTACGTACAGCACCCAGTGATCTATATAACAAGTACCCTTCTAAATACCTCCACCCATTTAACCCATCCCCTGCCCACTGCCCTCCATCAACCCTCACTTTATTGTCTTTCATTAAGAGTCTCATGGTTTATTGCCCCTTCTCACCCCCTTCCCCCATATGTTCATCTGTTTAAAACCTTATGTTTATTTCTGTCTTCAATTTGGGCCAGATCTATAGCTAGCTACCTTTGCATCTCTGGTGAGTACTTCATCGAGCCCCTGCCATTTGGAGAGAAGGTAAGCTAAAATAGAAAACAAAAACAAACCAAACAAAAACAAAAAACAAAACCCAACTCATTCTTTAAGTAAATAATTGACTTAGGCTAAAACATCTTCAAATAAATAAGCACATTTGTGTGTGTGTGTGCCTACTATGTGCCAGAAATACACGTGGTTGTTGGAGAGAGAAACTTCCATACAAGCACTTTAGGTATATATTCTTAAAAAAAAAAAAAAAAAAAAAAAGATTTATTTATTTATCTTAGAGAGAGAGAGAGAGTGCATGAGTAGGAAAAGGAGAGGGGCAAAGGGACAGGGAGACAAGCAGACCCCCTACTGAGGAGGGTTTAATCCCAGGACCTTGAGATCATGACCTGAGCTGAAATCCAGAGTCAGATGCTTAACTGAGCCACCCAGGCGCCCCATAGATATATTTTACAACACTTATTAAAGTGATTTGACAGTAACACAGGAAGCAACATTGTAATCTAGACATTGTATAAGATCCTGGGTATGTGAAGATAGGCTTTTCTTACGTATGGTCTGATAAAGGCAAGTTTTGTTATTTATGTGCCGTCTTTGTGCTGGTGAACACAAGCAATATCAAGGACAAAAATCATAAGAAACTCAAGGCTGGATCTACAAATACACTTTTGGGCAGGCAGGTTGAATATAGGGCATTTCTGAGAACAAGAGAAAAATTCCTCCTTTCTGCTTGTTTCAATCCTTTATATAGGAATTCACTTATTTCACCTCTTCAGATTTTAAAGTGTGTCCATTTGATCAAAGTTGTAACTCCTGATGAACAGCTTTATAGGAAATCTTTTGAAACTTTGATTTTGATTTTAAGAAGTAATGTTTTAAGAGCCCATAAAAATAAAATCACCATGCTCATTTATTTAAAAAAAAAAAAACAGAAGCTAACAACTGTGAAATCTTGTGATTCTATTAAGAAATAAATGAATTGATGGACATTATGTCCATGTAAATTATGGTCAAAGATGGAAGACTTCCAACAGTACAAACTCGTATCTGTCTATCATTCAAGAAATCAATCAACTTCGATATTCTGTGCCAGTGGTAACAGATTTAAATGATCTGCATTTTGCATTAAGATTTTGTATCTTTCAGACACTTTTTAAATTACTTTTTTTTTTCTTAAGATTTTGTTAATTTATTTGACAGGAAGAGGGAGAGATAGCGAGAGAGGGAACACAACAGGGGGAATGGGAGAGGGGGAAGCAGGCTTCCCACTGAGCAGGGAGCCCGATGCAGGGCTTGATCCCAGGACCCTGGGATCATGACTTTAGCCAAAGGCAGACACTTAAGGTCTGAGCCACCTAGGCTCCCTTTTTAGACACATTTAAATTCAGAATTAACATGCAGGATCAAAAGAGAAATATAAACACCAAACTGTTCCTGACTTAACCACTTGTCATAATCTTATTACCTAGCGTATTGTCCTTTCAGTTAAAAAATTGAGAGGTAAAGATAATGAGTTCAAAGCTGGTCTGATATTTTGATAACACAATATTTTAACAGATATGCACTATATAATTACCATGTGTTCAACATTTCAATATTCTGAAACAAGGTTCAGAATATCTTGATGTTTAAAAATAACATTTCTAAGAAATATAATTGTAATATTTTCATATTTTTATTACACGGCTTTTAGTTGTAAGGAACAAGTATAGAAAAAATGAGATAAAATATATAGAGCTCAATGATGTGTCAGAAAGTAAACAAGAGTGTAACTACCACTTAATCAAAACTTAGGACATAGTAAGCATCCTAGGATTTTCTGTTCCTCAATTCCGACCACCTTCCATTTCCACGCTCTGATTTAACCAGGTTTTTATGGCAATAACTTCCTGGGTTTTTGTTTTTTGTTTTTAGTTTTTCACCTAAATATGCATCCATAAACACTGTAGTTAGTCTTGTTGATTTTTCAGTTTCATTTTTTTTGTGTTTGGTTTCTTTTCCTCCCTGAAAATTCTATTTATTCATCCATGTAGCTGTGTATCGTGTAGGCCATTCATTGTTATTGAAATATTCTATTATATGATTATTTTAAATTATTTTTCCATCCTACTGCTGAATTACATTCAGTTTCTTTCCATTTGGGGCTCTTAGCAAATATTAAATACTTGAGTCCCTGTTTCTTGATAGAGGTGTACAGCATTTCCATAGAGCACGTATCTAGAACTGGGATTGCTTGGTTATGGAGTATGCATATGTTCCAGTTTACTAGGTAATGACAGACTACTTATTGTACAAAACTCACTTCTACTATAAGGGTGAGAGTTCCAGTTACTTCACATCTTCACTAACATTTGATATTGTCAATCTTTTAACTTTTAGCCATATTTGAATGTGCATTATCTTATCTCATCGAAACTTGAATTTGTAATAAGAAGACTGAATGATCTTATTATCTGTATTGATTATTTTGATATAATCTTCTGTCCAGTGCCTATTCGAGTTACTTGTTCATTTTTGTATTGGGTTATCTTTTCCTTATTGCTTCTTTTTAGTTCACTACATAGTCTGGATATGACCCCTTCATCGGTCATACATGTTGCAAGTATTTTCTTTCATACTATGCCTAATTTTCATGTCCTACATGGTCTTTTATGAATAAAATTTGTTAATATTCCTTTTCTTCTTCTTCTTTTTTTAAAAAAGATTTATTTATTTATTTCATAGAGAGTGGAGAGAGAGCATGCCCGAGGCAGGGGCAGGGGAGGGCAAAGGGATAGAATCTTCAAGCAGACTTCCTGATGAGCACAGAGTTTGATCAGGTCTCTGAGATCTTAACATGAGCCAAAATCAAGTGTTGGATGCATAACTGACTGAGCCACGCAGGCATCCCAGAATTTCTTAATATTCTTAATCTTAATGTGATCCAATGTATTGACTCTTTTATTTGTATTTTAAGAGTTCTATTTAAAAGTAATGTCTCCCTGGAAATCATGAAGATATTCTCCTCTCTTTTAATCAAAAATTGTATTATTTTAATCTCATATTTTAAATTTAATTAAATTTAATAAATTTATATTTATTAATATTAATTATTAATATAATTAATATTACTGGTGTTTATAAATGTAAGGTTGGATCAGTTACTCTTTTTTACTATTGAAGTATAATTCATGTCCAGTGGGGAGTCTGCTTGAGGTTTTCTTTTTTTTCTCTCCATCTGCCACTCCACCCACTTGCACATGTAAGTGCACTCTCTCTAAAATAAATAAATAAAATCTTAAAAAAAAAAAAAAAAGAAATACTATTTCCCAAATGCTCTCCATTACCACCTTTGAAATAAAACAAATATCTGTATAAAAAGTCCGTGTTTCTTCCAATGGCCAGAGATCTATTCTTTGCTGGTGTTACACTGTCTTAAACAGTTTAGCTTTATAATATGTCTAAATATCTGGAAGGGTATGTCTTTTCAGCCTGCTCTTCAACAATGAGTTGGCTAATTCATGTGAGGTTTTCCATGTTCATTTCCAGATAACTTTTGGAATTAGCTTTCTAAATTTCATGTCTTAATAGTTTTCATTTATCTTTATTCAGTACTGCATTTCTATTCGATCTGAGAACAGTCTTTTCATGACATGTTTTTCAGCATGTCTGTATTCCCTTTGATGAAGGTGTGCTCGGAAGAAGTGTATCAGATTTCAGTTTGTATACAATATTTTAATTTCACATTTAGTCTTAAAGAATATATTCACTAATCTTGGAATTTTAAGTAGTTACTTCCTTTTAGCACTTTATAGGTATTATTCCATTTTTTTCTGACTTTCACAATTTCTACTGAAATAATAGCTACAAGTTACACTGTAACTTCTGAAAATAGCCAGTTTCATTCAAGAGCATCCTTCTTTTATTCATTCTTAGATTTAGTAGAAATTCCTGACTGTATGGTATGATGTCTTTCTTATTTTTGAAATATTTCCTCAGCCAATATATCTTGAAGTTATGCATCTGTCCACTTGTCACTCTTCTCTTTTAGGATTATAATAAAACATAAGAATACTATATGCTTCTCATGTTCTCTTCCAACCTTTTGTCTTTTTGTGTTTTTTTCACCCCTGGATATTTTTTTCTGATCCTTTCCCCAAGTAATTACTAATTTTTAAAAATTAATTATTTTTATTAACATATAATGTATTATTTTCCCCAGGGGTACATGTCTGTGAATCATCAAGCTTACATACTTCATAGCACATACTCTCTCCAATGTCCACAACCCAACCACCATATTCCTAGCCCACACCCCACAGCAACCCTCAGTTTGTTTCCTGAGATTAAGAGTCTCTTATAGTTTGTCTCCCTTCAATCCCATCCTGTTTCATTTTTTCCTTCCCTACCCCCCCAAACTCCCCAGTCTGCCTCTCAAATTCCTCATATCAGGGAGATTATATGATAATTGTCTTTCTCTGATTGACTTATTTCACTCAACATAATACCCTCTAGTTCCATCCATGTCATTGCAAATGGCAAGATTTCATTTCTTTTGATGGCTGCATTATATATATATATATATATATATATATATATATATATACCACTCTTCTTTATACATTCATCTGTTGATGGACATCTAGTTTCTTCCCATAGTTTGGCTATTGTGGACATTGCTGCCATAAACTTTCGGGTGCATGTGCCCCTTTGGATGACTACATTTGTATCTTTAGGGTAAATACCCAGTAGTGTGATTGCTGGGTCATTGGGTAGCTCTATTTTCAACTTTTTGAGGAACCTCCATGCTGTTTTCCAGAGTGGCTGCACTGGCTAGCATTCCCACCAACAGTGTAAGAGGGTTTCCCTTTCTCTGCAACCTCTCCAACATCTGTTGTTTCCTGACTTGTTAATTTTAGCCATTCTGACTGGTGTCGTTTTGATTTGTATTTCCCTCATGCTTAGTGATGTTGAGTGCTTTTTCACGTGTCTGTTGGCCATCTGGATGTCTTCCTTGCAGAAATGTCTGTTCATGTCCTCTGCCCATTTCTTGATTGGATTATTTATTCTTTGGGTATTGAGTTTGATAAGTTCTTTATAGATTTTGGATACTAGCCCTTTATCTGATATGTCATTTGCAAATATCTTCTCCCATTCTGTCAGTTGTCTTTTGGTTTTGTTGCCTGTTTGCTGTGCAAAAGGTTTTGATCTTGATGAAATCCCAATATTTCAATTTTTTCCTTGCTTCCCTAGTCTTTGGTGATGTTTCTAGGAATAAGTTGCTGTGGCTGAGGTTGAAGAGATAGCTGCCTGTGTTCTCTTCAAGGATTTTGATGGATTCTTGTCTTACATTGTGGTCTTTCATCCATTTTTAGTCTATTTTTGTGTGTGGTGTAAGGAAAGTTTCATTTTTCTGCATGTGGCTGTCCAATTTTCCCAACACCATTTGTTGAAAAGACTTTTTTCCATTGGATATTCCTTCCTGCTTTGTCGAAGATTAGTTGACCATAGAGTTGAGGGTCTATTTCTCGGCTCTCTATTCTGTTCCATTGATCTATGTGTCTGTTTTTGTGCCAGTACCATACTATTTTGATGATGACAGCTTTGTAATAGAGCTTGAAGTCTGGAATTGTGATACCACAAACTCTGGCTTTCTTTTTCAACATTCCTCTGGCTCTTCAGGGTCTTTCTGGTTCCATACTAAATTTTTGGATTATTTGTTCCATTTCTTCGAAAAAAATTCATGGTATTTTGACAAGGATTGCATTAAACATGTAGATTGCTTTAGGTGCATAAACATTTTCATAATATTTGTTCTTCCAATCCATGAGCATGGAACGTTTTTCCATTTCTTTGTGTCTTCCTCAATTTCTTTCAGAGGACTTTATAGTTTTCTGAGTATAGACTCTTTGCCTCTTTGGTTAGGTTTATTCTTAAGTATCTTATGGTTTTAGGTGCAATTGTAAATAGGATCGACTCCTTAATTTCTCTTGGGGGTGTTTAGAAATGCAACTGATTTCTGTGCATTGATTTTATATCTTGACACTCTACTGAGAATTCCTGTACAAGTTCTAGCAGTTTTAGAGTGGAGTCTTTTGGGTTTTCTACATAAAGTATCATATCATCTGCAAAGATTGAGAGTTTGTTTTCTTCTGTGCTGATTCAGGTACCTCTAATTTCTTTTTGTTGTCTGATTGCTAAGGTTAGGACTTCTAGTACTATGTTAAATAGCAGTGGTGATAGTGGACATACCTGCTGTGTTCTTGACCTTTGGGGAAAAGGTCTCAGTTTTTCCCCATTGAGAACGATATTCACTGTGGGTTTTTCATAGATGGATTTGAAGATATTGAAGTATGTATCCTCTATCCCTACACTTTGAAGAGTTTTGATCAAGAAAGGATGCTGTACTTTGTCAAATGCCTTTGCACCATCTATTGAGAGTATCATATGGTTCTTGTTCTTTCTTTTATTAACATATTATATCACATTGATTGATTTGGGGATGTTGAACCAACCCTGAAGCCCTGGAATAAATACCACTTGGTCATGGTGAATAATCCTTTCAATGTACTGTTGGATCCTATTGGCTAGTATTTTGGTGAGAATTTTTGCATCTGTGTTCATCAAGGGTATTGGTCTAAAATTTTCTTTTTTGATAGAGTCTTTGCCTGGTTTTGGGATCAAGGTAATGTGGCCTCATAAATGAGTTTGGCAGTTTCCTTCCATTTCTATTTTTTGGAACAGTTTCAGGAGAATAGGTATTAATTCTTCTTTAAATGTTTGGCAGAATTCCCCCTGCGAAGCCATCTGGCCCTGGGATCTTGTTTGTTGGGAGATTTTTGATGACTGGCTTCAATCTCCTTACTGGTTATGGGTCTGTTCAGGTTTTCTATTTCTTCCTGGTTCGGTTTTGGTAGTTTATATTTCTCTTGGAATGCATCCATTTCTTCTAGATTGTCAAATTTGCTGGCATATAGTTGCTCATAATATGTTCCTGTAATTGTTTGTACTTCTTTGGTATTGGTTGTGATCTCTCCTCTATCATTCATGATTTTATTTATTTGGGTCCATTCTCTTTTCTTTTTGATAAGTCTGGCCAGGGGTTTATCAGTCTTATTAATTTTTTCAATGAACTAGTTCCTAGTTTTGTTGATTTGTTCTACTGTTCTTTTGGTTTCTATTTCATTGATTTCTGCTCTGATCCTTATTATTTCTCTTCTTCTGCTGAGTTTAGGTTTTCTTTGCTGTTCTTTCTCCAGCTCCTTTAGGTGTAGGGTTATGTTGTGTATTTGAGAACTTTCTTGTTTCTTGAGAAAGGCTTGTATCATATATTTTCCTCCCAGGTCTGCCTTTGCTGTGTCCCACAGATTTTGAACCGTTGTGTTTTCATTTTCATTTGTTTCTATGAATTTTTTCAATTCTTCCTTAATTGCTTGGTTGACCCATTCATTCTTTAGTAGTACGCTCTTTAGCCTCCATGTATTTGAGTTCTTTCCAACTTTCCTCTTGTGATTGAATTCGAGCTTCAGAGCATTGTGGTCTGAAAGTGTGCAGGGAATGATCCCAATCTTTTAGTACCAGTTGAGACCTGATTTGTGATCCAGGATGTGATCTATTCTGGAGAATGTTCCATGTGCACTAGAGAAGAATGTGTAGTCCCTTGCTTTGGGATGGAATGTTCTGAATATATCTGTGATGTCCATCTGGTCCAGTGCATCGTTTAAGGCCTTTATTTCCTTGTTGATCTTTTGCTTGGATGATCTGTCCATTTCAGTGAGGGCAGTGTTAAAGTCCCCTACTATTAATGTATTATTGTTGATGTGTTTCTTTGATTTTGTTATTAATTGGTTTATACAGTTAGCTGCTCCCATGTTAGGGGCATAGATATTTAAAATTGTTAGATCTTCTTGTTGGACAGACCCTTTGAGTATGATATAGTGTCCTTCCTCATCTCTCATTACAGTCTTTGGCTTAAAATCTAATTGATCTGATATAAAGATTGCCACCCCAGCTTTCTTGTGATGTCCATTAGAATGATAAATTGTTTTCCACCCCTTCACTTTAAATCTGGAGGTGTCTTTGGGTCTAAAATGAGTTTCTCATTTGTAGAGTTTCTCATATGTAGATAGCATATTGATTTTTTTTTTAATCCATTCCAATACCTCATGTCTTTTGATTGGGGCATTTAGCCCATTTCCATTCAGGGTAACTATTTCAAGATATGAATTTAGTGCCATTGTATTGCCTGTAAGGTGACTGTTTTTGTGTATTGTCTCTGTTCCTTTCTGGTCTACTACTTTTAGCTCTCTCTTTGCTTAGAGGATCCCTTTCAATATTTGCTGTAGGGATGGTTTGCTGTTTGTAAATTCTTTTAATTTTTGTTTGTCCTGGAAACTTTTTATCTCTCCTTCTATTTTTAATGATAGCCTAGTTATATATAGTATTCTTGGCTGCATATTTTTCTCATTTAGTGTTCTGAATATATCATGCCAGTTCTTTCTGGCCTGCCAGGTCTCTGTGGATAAGTATGCTGCCAGTCTAATATTTCTACCATTGCAAGTTACAGACTTCTTGTCCCAAGCTGCTTTTGGGATTTTCTCTTTGTCACTAAGACTAGTAAGTTTTACTATTAGATGATAGGGTATGGACCTATTTTTATTGATTTTGAGGGGGGTTCTCTGCACCTCCTGGATTTTGATGTTTTTTTCCCTTTGCTATATTATGGAAATTCTCTACAGTAATTTGCTCCAATATACCTTCCGCCCTTCTCTTTCTTTCTTCTACTTCTGGAATCCCAATTGTTCTAATACTGTTTCAACCTATGGTATGACTTATTTCTCTAATTCTCCCCTCATGGTCCAGTAGTTATTTGTCTCTCATTTGCTCAGCTTCTTTATTCCCTGTCCTTTGGTCTTTTACATCACTAATTCTTTCTTCTGCCTCATTTATCCTAGCAGTAAGAACCTCCATTCTTGATTGCACCTCATTAATACCTTTTTTGATTTCAGCTTGGTTAGATTTTAGTTCTTTTATTTCTCCAGAAAGGGATTTTATTTCTCCAGACAGAGTTTCTCTAATACCCTCCCATCCCTTTTTTGAGCCCAGCTAGCACCTTGAGAATCGTCATTCTGAACTCTAGATCTGACATATTACCAATGTCCGTATTGATTAGATCCTTAGCCATCAGTAGTGCCTCTTCTTCTTTTTCTTGTGGTGAGTTCTTATGCCTTGTCATTTTATCCAGATAAGAATACATGAATGAGAGAAGTGGTTGCAAAAACCCCCAGAAAAAGATATGCTAACCAAATCAGAGGAGACCCCAAACTGGGGGGAGAATAAAGAAGGTTAAAAAGAAATTTTAAAAAATATATAAAAAATTAGCCTGGCGAATAGAACTGAGACACCCACTTGATTTGGGGTGTATTTTGGTCTCTTAGAAGAAACTACTTCCCAAAATTTTAAAGAAAAAAATATATATGGGTAAACATGATGAAGGGATGGAATATGATTGTAAAGGTGAAAATTTAAGAAAATTCTAATAAAGGAATTGATAAGATAAGCTGGTTGGAAAAAGAAAGAAGAAGAAGAAAAAAAGGGGAGAGAATGTGCTGAGGCTGGAGACTAGACTAAAGCCCTGTGTTAGATTTAGGGTATATTTTGATCTATTAGAAAAAAATTTCATCCCAAAATTTTTTAGGGGAAAAAAAAAACCTTATATATATGCAAAAAATATGGTTAAATACAATGAAGGATAAAATATGACTATAATAATGAAGGTTTAAAAAGATTTTTTTACAGAAAGGTATTAAGATAAACTAGTTTAAAAACGTTAAAAGAGGAAAGAGGAAAAGTTAAAAAAAATAGAATAAGAAAAAATAAAATTAAAAAAATTTAATTTAACTTTGTGAGAATGAAGGGTCATGGGGAGAAAGACATGAATTCCATGCATTGTTTTCCCTTAGCTCTGGAGTTCCGCCATTTTCCTTGATCACTGAGCTTGGTCTTGGCTGCATGTTCTTGCTGATCTTCTGGGGGAGGGGCCTGTTGTAGGGATTCTCAAATGTCTTTGCCTGAGGTAGAATTGCACTACCCTTGCCAGGGGCCAGGCTAAGAAATCTGCTCAAGTTTGCTCTTGGGAGTTTTTGTTCCCTGAATGCTTTCCGTAGATCTCTGGAGGATGGGAATGAAAATGGTAGCCTCCCAATCTCCAGCCAGGAGGAGCCCAGAGCTCAGGGCCCCACTCCTTAATGCACCGTCAGAGAAAAGGGGTCAATCACTCCCAGTCTCCAGCCACGCTCTGGGCTCACCTGTCCTGTGACCAAGTGTTTCTGTCTCCATGCATAGGCCCATTTGGAGTCTCCAAGTCTAGCAGATTCCTGCCTCCAGAGGAGGAAGGTGAGTCTCCCTGGATCTGCCACTTGTGGGGTTCTTGCTCAAAGAGCAGTGACCCGACTGTGCCTTGGATCAGGGTTTAAGAGAGCTCACTCCTTGGCTCTGTCTCTGTAGTCAGCTTCCCCACTCTGATACCTGGGAGCTCTGCCACACTCAGACACCCCTGATCTTTCAGTGACCACACGGGTCCTGAGACCACACTGTCCCTGCGAGGACTCCTCCCCTGCTTAGACTTTGAAGTGATGACCCTCTATGGAGCAGACTTCTAAAAGTTCTGATTTTGTGCTCCACTGCTCTGCCGCTTGCCAGGAGCCAACCCCCCCCAACCACGGTCTACCTTCCGTTCGCTTTGGATTCACTTTTCTGTCCATCCTACCTTTCAGAAAGTGGTTGATTTTTTTCCCCCTAGAATTGATGCTCTTCTTTTTGATCTCCTCTTGAGTTTGTAGGTGTTCAGAATGGTTTGATAACTATCTAGCTAATCTCCTGCAACCTGATGTCATTTCAGTCTGCTACTCTTCTGCCATCTTGCCTCTCCAATCTTTAATTACTAATTAAAAAAATAAGTCTAATCTTCAGTTACATAAAACTAATTAGTTTATAATGTTTGTTGTTTTATGTGTTGCATGGATCTGCAATTTTTTTGGATACTGCTTCTATCAAAAGTAACACTCTATGGCCTCTCAGGGTAGGTCATAAAAGCCAGCTTTCACCCGACTCCCTCTTTTTTGAGATGCTTGTTCTTGGAGTTCAGTCATCATGTTTTGAGGAAGCACAAGCCACACTGAGGAGGCTACTTGTAGTATAACAGCTTACTTTCCAGGGAAGATCGAGATTGAAATGACATCAACTTTTAGACATGTGAGTGAGGACGCCTTTGAGAAGACTCTATCCTTTTCCCCCCATCTGACTGCAAACACATGAGAGAACAATGAGCAAGAACTACTTAGCTGAACATAGTCAACTCAGAATTGTGAGAGGTGGTGATGATGACTGTATTAATACTAACGATTTTTGCTATTTTACACCAGTTTCGGATAGAAGAAAAGTAACTGGAGCTTGGTGTTTATTAGGTCTGGAATTCTTATTTGTTCACTTTTAAAATAGCTTCTTCCACTTTTTGGACTAAACTCTCCATCTTGTCATTTATCTCCTTATGTATTATAAGCATTTGCATTTGAAGTCCATCTAGGGTAACTCCAGGATTGAGGTCTCTTTGGTTGGTCATTATTGTCCATTGTTCCAGTTTTTCTTCATCTCTAGTTGTTAGCTCATCTCAGTCTAGTTCTTTTTATTTTTTATTGTGAACTAGACATTTTATTAAAATAATTTTAGGCCTAGGGGCGCCTGGGTGGCTCAGTGGGTTGAGCCGCTGCCTTCGGCTCGGGTCATGATCTCAGGGTCCTGGGATCGAGTCCCGCATCGGGCTCTCTGCTCGGCGGGGGGCCTGCTTCCCTTCCTCTCTCTCTGTGATCTCTTCCCTTCCTCTCTCCTACTGTGATCTCTCTCTGTCAAATAAATAAATAAAATCTTTAAAAAAAATAATTTTAGGCCTAAAATGTTTTCTTCCTAAGATGATTTACATTTGTCTTCTCCAAGATCCTACCTTTGTAAATTCTGCACTTTGAATTAGAATTATGACAGAATGATCTAGTAGATGAAGGATATCTTAGTGAATTATAGCATCAGAACTTTAGCCTAAAATAAAAACAGTCACTTAAATCTTTTGAGAAATAAATGTAATAATCATTAAGGCTTAGTTCTTTGCAATTAAAAAAATCATAGTACTTTGAAAAACCATTAATTCTAGAATCAGTTTATATGTACATATACTGAAGACACAGAGACAAGTAGTTATCATACCAGCATTCCAAAGTTTCATTAGTAGGAGAGACAACAAATAAGTAACTATAAAAATAATCTGAAGTGATCCGAAGGGGCATATGCACCTGAATGTTTATAGCAGCAATGTCTACAATAGCCAAACTATGGAAAGAACCTAGATGTCCATCAACAGATGAATGGATAAAGAAGATGTGGTATGTATATACAATGGAATACTATGCAGCCATCAAAAGAAATGAAATCTTGCCATTTGTAACGACGTAGATGGAACTAGAGGGTATCATGCTTACTGAAATAAGTCAATTGGAGAAAGACAACTATCATATGATCTCCCTGATATGAGGAAGTGGCGATGCAACATGGGGGGTTAAGGGAGTAGGAGAAGAATAAAAGAAACAAGATGGGATTGGGGGGGAGACAAATCATAAGTGACTCTTAATCTCACAAAAGAAACTGAGGGTTGCTGGGGGGGAGGGGGTCGGGAGAGGGGGGTGGGGTTATTGACATTGGGGAGGGTATGTGCTATGGTGAGTGCTGTGAAGTGTGTAAACCTGGTGATTCACAGACCTGTACCCCTGGGGATAAAAATACATTATATGTTTATAAAAAATAAAAAATTAAAAAAAACCTTATTTCCCTAACTAACTATGAAATTACAGAAAATAAATACAAGTTACATAACCTGTCAGGAAAAGAAATAATCTGAGATAGTAAGTGCTGTAATAAAAATAGTATGCTGCACTAGGAGAGTGCTGGAAACTGTTAAGCAAAGCTTGGGCCACAAGATTGGGTTTACTATTGAAGGGCTTACATGTATAAAGTGTGGTCCTTGCTACACCTTTATAAACAAAAAAATAAAAAAAATTAAAAAGCATACACACACACATTTACAGAGGTCACTCAAAAATATAATTATAACACTATATCATCTTGGGGAGCCAGTAGTTATTTATTATGCTTAATAATGTAAATCGGGTTTTAAAATATAAACACCATCAGTACAAATCTCCTGCTTCTTGCATCAGGGTTCCAGGCTTAATCTTTAAAGCATGTTTTGTTGGTGAGAATTAATGCTAACACAACCACTCATCAGCAGCATGGGGCCTAGGTCTTTAGGTTTGATTGCATTTTGCTCTCAACAATTTAATTATAGTCTTTCCTCTTCGAAGATTATAGAATTATTAAGACCTGGAATATATTAAACCATTACTGTGTACTCCCAGTGTCTTAACTATTTAGATTTTGAGCAGTCTCCAATGTTCTTTTGTTCAGAGTCTATCAGTTTGGATGGTCATCCTGACTCTCTTCAGTATTCACCCAGATCAGCCCTGTCTCTGGTCACACTAAACAATGAGGGGCAAACAGAGGACCAGCATAGGGGAGACGGAGGACATGCTCACAGTGACTACTACTGGGCTTATCTGAGTGGTAGAATTCATGACCAGTACAAAGACACCAGGCAGGTTCTCCTCTTTTATGAGCCATAAACCTATTAACACAATAGAAACTGATTACTCACTCTTGATGGCGTGGCATAAGGTTTGCCTCCTTTTTTAAACCAAGTAGGGGCCTCATCACAATAGTAGAGAAACAATTTTTCTGACAATTTTACTACGTTGTTATTTCCAAACCTTGTCTCATAGTTCCTTTCTTGATAAAATGTGCTCTATTGTTACTTCCAACTCACACAAGAGTTTCTGCTTTCTGAATAGAGGATTAAACCACTCAACGCTTCTTGCTGTATGGAAATTGCCTATTTCCCTCAGCTTTCAATCAGCTGCTGTGTCCTCTTATTTCAACTCGGTGCTTTTATCCACCCCAAACTATTCTAAATGTGCAAAGAGGCCAATCTACTCTTGAGCGACTCAGACTCAGTATGAACACCACGGATCCTTCTGCCCTTATTCCCATCAGCTGTAATCACGTGGAATTCTGCCACATTAGGTCAGACAAGGCAATTTCCTACTGATTTTAAAGAGTATTGAACATTATATTTCTTAAAAATATATACTTAGGAAACATATTATTGTATAAACTATGTCTTTACTTTTCTGTCTCTTTTGCTTTGACTTCTAGGGCCCTGCTGACCTCAAAGGGCCTGACCTTCCCAGAGTTAGCCAGTTCCTAGAGATGGTAAATAACTCACCTGCAAGCATGCTTTTCAAATATAAACCAACCAACCCAGAACCCACATCTCCAGCCACCTTCTTTACTGAGCTCTCATACTTGGGACTTCTATGCTAATCACTCCAGGGCCAGATACTAGATACTGGGGACAATTCTTATGTCTCAGAGCCCACTAAAATTATGCAAACTACCCACTCCTCACCCTGCTAACCCTACTTTACCCATTCCACAAAAGCCTTTGCCTGCCGTCCCCACCTCCCCCTGCCTCCTGACCAATCCTGGGACTTCGCCATGTGGCCCACCGTGCCACAATATGCCCCTTCCTTCTGGGAACTGTAAGGGACAAACTGACTTTTCAATGGCAATCATCTCCAGATCTATTGGCCTTACCATACCTAATAATAATTAAACCTATCAAAACAGTTATAGTGTACCCTAAGCAACTTTTTTGTTGTTTAGAAGCGCTTACTAGGTACAATAGGAAATGTGTTTCCCATTTTTTCCTATTTTGATAACATACTTTTTTATTTCTCAAAGCTTATGTTTTGTTCACAGAGAAAGAGATTTTAAAAGGGGCCTGATGAATATTTTTACAAATTAATTTTTTTCTAAAGATTTTATTTATTTGACAGACAGAGATCACAAGTAGGCAGAGAGGCAGGCACAGAGAGAAGGAGAAACAGGCTCCCTGCTGAGCAGAGAACCCGATGTGGGGCTCGATCCCAGGACCCTGAGATCATGAGGCCTTAACCCACTGAGCCACCCAGGCACCCCTACAAATTAATTTTTGTATTGCAAAATGAAATACATGAAATGTATTTTGTCATTAAATATTACATAGGAATTAAAATTCAGAAATATTAGAATTCAGAATATTACATAGGTATTAAAATTCAGAAATATATCTACATTGGATTCCAGAAATTCTTGGAAGAAAATGCCTGTGGTGCAGAAAGAATAGGAGAGATTTCTTCCTTAAACCAGAACTCATAAGTTTATGTGAAGCAAGAAACTAAAGTATGTTTAAATCTCTCAGCTGGGGAATGGGTAAAGGAGTTGTAGTATACTCACGTTGCAATAAAAAGCAATGAACTCCTGGATATGAAACACCACAGGAAAACCCTAAAAGACACTATGCTAAGTAAAAGTCACCAGGCATGCATTTAAATGACATTCTGGAGAAAAGTAAATCTATAGGGCTAGAAATCAGAACAGTGTTTCCCAGGGGCTGGAGGTAGGGTTGATGGCTTTGCTCACTTGGTCTGCACTTGGAAATTAGAAATAATTCACAAATTATTCTTAGAAAAGGAGCAAACTTTGGAACACCATTCTAGGGCAGCAATTATAAGTAACCAGGGAAAGACATTTTTGTTAAATTTTCAAGGTCTGTTACCTAAAGCAACTTTGAGCAACTGAAGACACAATCTGAAATTTTTCTTTAAATGGCGGTAAGGGGGGACGCCTGGGTGGCTCAGTGGGTTAAGCATCTGCCTTCGGCTCAGGTCATGATCCCAGCGCCCTGGGATCGAGTCCCGCATCAGGCTCCTTGCTCCGCAGGGAGCCTGCTTCTCCCTCTGACTCTGCCTTCCACTCTGTCTGCCTGTGCTCGCTCTCGCTCACTCTCTCTGACAAATAAATAAAATCTTAAAAAAAAAAAAAAATGGCGGTAAGGGTCCTGAGACAACGTACGGACATTCTAAGGAAAACAGGTACAGGAGAAGAACAGTGTGGAAAAGTAGAGTCAGCAGAACTTGTACAAATGAAGACACAAACCCAAATAAACCCTGGCTCTTTGGGGTTAAGGTTCTTACTATTTCCATAGGGAAGAGGATATAAGACATCCGAGTGAGGACCTCATGGAAACAAACTAACAGTTTGTCATTTATAGTTATAATGAATGTTAATTGCAAGTTACTGGCCCCACAGTGCTGATTATATTGCACTATTAGCAGCTAAAATTTTCTAGTTACTTCCTTAGGGTGGAGCTTTACAGAGTAATATGGACCAAGTGGGCTATGAACAACAAACTCCCTCAATGATGTGGCAGGTAGGAAAGAACGCTTCCTCCAGGAGGCACGGTTTCATCTGGGCGGGGTTGGAGGGTTCTGTGCTACACTCTGACTCCCCAGAAGAGAAACTGGTTTTTAGCCTGCTCAGCAAGGTTGGAGGAAACAGAAATGAATCCGTTTTAATAGAACTGGGATTCGGCAGTGAAAATGATGTTGCTGAAGCATCCTTTTTCTCCTGATTAGACTTTATATTTACAAATAAATTAGTTAATTCCTGCAGAATTACAAACGTTCTTGTTTTCTAGCTCTCTGCTGAATGAACTAGTTTCTGCCAAGTGCCCTAATAGTAATACAATGAATGCAAATATAGTGGCCTCAGAAATCACCTTGCACAAGTAGAATGGCTTCAGAGTGGTAACAGGAAAGCAAATAGAAGAAAATCAGTGGGGAATTTCAATGCTTCTATGACCGTTTCAAACCCTTATTTGACTTGCTTCAAATACAATCCTTTTACAGAGCAATGGAGCGTGGATTTTTCAAATGTAACTGTGGACAAACTCCTTGTTTTCAAAGACTGTGAGGTTGGAAGAATTCATTCATCTGCAAAGCCAAATGTCAAAAATGGTGTTTCCCATTTCTCATCAGGCCTGTGGTTGACCAGGTGCCCAGTGGAAAGTTTTGCCACAGGCAACAGGGCGTGAGGTAGGAAAATGGTGCCTTCAGTTTGAAAAGGTGTCAGGCCATGTGCTGCCTTGTTCTAGCAGCACCCTGGGATCTGGCTTCTCATTTTTCCTTTAAAATAGAAAATTCAAGTTCAGATATGGCCTTAAATTAAAAAAAAAAAAAAAAAAAAGACCCCATTGGGTCCAATGAAAACCTGTAGCTACAATTCACCACGGGTTCCCTTCATGTTGGGCCTTGTGATACCTTCTTCATATCTGCATCATCTCCTTTAATTCTAAAAACAACCCTGAGGACTAGGCAACACTAATCCCAGCTTTAAAATGAGGAAATGATGGATGCCTGGGTGGCTCAGTGGGTTAAGCCGCTGCCTTCGGCTCAGGTCATGATCCCAGAGTCCTGGGATCGAGTTTCGCATCGGGCTCCTTGCTGGGCTCTGCCTGCCTCTCTGCCTGCTTTTGTGTACTCTCTCTCTCTCTTTCTCTTTCTCTGGCAAATAAACAAAATCTTTGAAAAAAAAACAAAATAAAATAAAATGAGGACATGAGTACTCAAAGGAGGTACTTATCTTGCACAGGGGAATTTTAACCCAGAATTGATTGTCTGTGATTTCATAATCTAGTCTAAACCACATCATTACATGACCCTAACGTGAGAAATGTATAATGTCATAATGCCAAATTTGGTCAGATAAGAAGGCTTTTTCATTCTAGTGCCTTTTCCTAGGAAATAACTCGTTTCCCCCAAATTATATTTATTACAACAAAAATATACAAGATGAATTTCTGTGGCATGATCTGATGAATGCACGCATATATTATTCATATTAAATCCTTCCTCATTCATGTACTCTTGGAATAATTTTGTGAGCCAACGAAAACACAATTCAACTTACCTAAGTTCTTTGTATATTGACAAATACACTCATCACATTTTGGGGAATGTCATTGCATACATAAAATATTTATCATATAAAAATATTCTTAAATATTTAATGATCAGGATGAATGGCCCTGCAAGCTCTCCTTCTCAGCTCTTTTTATCCAGCTAGGTGGTATATGGGTGTTAATAAACATCTATTTGAAACATACATTTTATATATTATTTTTTCCTCTAACCCATATATATTGCTAAAAAATTTTATATTTTTTAGGGATTATGCATTTATGAGAAACATTAATAGACCATAGCTTCTATTCCAAATTTATTTTACTTGGTTACTATGAGACATTTCAAGCCAATGGGGGGTGAGGCAACCCAAAAGGTGAGGTTGTTAAGAGACTTCACTAAGGATTGGATTATATCACAATCTAGGGGCACATACAAAGCAGGAAGAGGTCTGGGACATCCAAGGCAGCTCCTTAAAACCTTCCTCTGGCACTGGATGTGCACCCTTTGCCCCAGATATAGGAGGTTTCTGAGTGAAGAATGTGACAAGCACACCTAGCAAGGAGTATTTGAGTTAGGAAATATCTTTATATCCCAAAGATTTAGTTTCTAAAGGGGCGTTCTCTAGGGAGCTCTGTCTTCTAAATCCATAGATTGTAGGTTTGTTTACCAATGTCAATCTTTTTTTTTTTTTTTAATGTTATGTTAGTCCCCACACAGTACATCATTAGTTTTTGGTGTAGTGTTCCAGGATTCATTGTTTGTGTGTAACACCCAGTGCTCCATTCCAATGTCAGTCCTAAACTAGGCGCATCCAGCTAAGAGATTTGGGACACATGGAATCTCTTTCCAGCAATATAATTAGTCTATTTACCAAGAGGTCATTCAGCATATTTACAAGATTAGACTGAATCATTTGTTTTCTTTCTGTTCCCCTGGAACTCCCTTGTGTTACTTAGGAAAGACAAGGATCACTGACAAGGCACTGTAACTCCCTTCCCCATTGTGGGCTACATTGCTGACTCTATAAACTGTTTTGGTTGCTTTGCTTGGAGTACTGATGAAATTTAAGGCCAAGATCAGTGATATGATTCCTGGTGATCCACATAGCAACATTTCATGGGAGGTAGGTACCACGACACCAGTGCAGGCCACCTTTTGGGGGTGAATTTTGTTGATTCCACATGGAAGGGATGGAGTATGAAAAAGGTAAATCTATACAAAACCAGCACCCCTATTGGGGAAATAAGTCAACAGATAATATAGACAAATCTACGTTTTCATGGGGTCCAAAGTTTATATAATTTTGGAGCCCCTTTTACTTTAATAAGAAGGACAGAAAAATATTTTACATGTGCAAAGTGACAAAAATTTTGATAACATTTGTGAACATATGTTGTGCTTCCCCTCTTTTTAGAGGTCTTAAAGCCATAGCTCATTAGCGTCTCAGGAAAATCTGCCCATAGGTGAATATACTTGTGCCAAAAGAACTGCCTTCAATAGTGAAGTTCCAGAAAACACAAAATAAATAGAAGACATGACTGTGCCTCCAAACTTTCTGAGTGAGAGGTGAAACAGAAATAAAAATATACCCCAAAAATGCAGAGAATAAAACGAAGCATTTGTACAAGGTCTACTGCTGGCTACTAATTACGAAAATACTTCATCAGATGCCTGGAGCTTTTTAATTGTCACAATAACACAAAAATAAATATCATGGCTTCTGTCTTACAAATTCAGGAATCCAAGCATAAAACAGTTATGTGCCCTGGAGTTACAAAACTAATACGTAATGGGAGCAAAGTTCAGTTCATGTCCCTCTCATTCCAATTCCCTGTGCCTTCTGTAGTATTAGTTTTCTAACATTTCTATGTGTCTATAAACACCTTTATAACATGTGTTATCTCGTTGCCAGAAATGAACATTTTCCGACTTATTTGTTGCAGCATGCTTTTTTTCCCTGACTCGGCAATTTTAGATCTTATTATATTAGAGTCATAGTAAATTCTGTTTTTTTTTTTTTTTTTTTTTTTTATTTCTTTGTCATGCTTTTCCCCAAACTGGATGACTCTTGCCAGATTGTGAGCTGGGCACACCAGATATTCCTCAGATAAGGCGTCAATAACCATTCGTGCCAGACTGACCAACACACATCACGTATGACACATATGTAACATATGCACGCACAGTATTTCTGTATTTCTAAATTATAATCTCAAATTCAAGGTGAATCTGGTCTCTTTTGAAAGCAGTATTGCTTAGTGTCTTTTCAATGTGTGTAACTGAATCACAAAAATACAGTGCTATACTTTGTATGTCCCATGTTGTAGATTCATGGAGGCCACACATCGGCCAGCACAGCACTACCATGTCATTCTGGAAACTTGCCGAGGCCACCTTTGATGCCATCTTTGACTACCTGCCACAGCTATTTCCCTCCCCTTCCCCCATAAGGGTAGAGGTGTGTTCACCAACACTCCCTCCCAAGAATTCACTGACCATCTTGTAAGACCCACACCAGAACCTCCATGCAGAGGTCCTGGGCTCCAGCTGTGGCCACCACATGGTTTTTAATATAAGAAATTCTAAGCGAAATAAGCCTGTTACAAAAATAAACAGATATGCAGTTTACTAACATTGAACTAAGACATAACATATATCTTTGGTAGAATATATATCTGAATTTACATAATGTCTTTGTATAATGGATATATGTACTTATACATTTGTGTATGTATTTATATTTATTTGCTGTCTGGGTACTCCTTTCCAGGTACATCTGGAAATTTTTTTTTTTTTTAAAAGTTTTGAATGAAGAGTAAAAAATTAGAAACTTCCTATTTATACTTAGTTGTAACTTGCATACCTCCAAAATAAACACAATATTCACTGCCTTGTTTAACAAAGTATTCCTTCACTACATTGTTTTTAATAAATATAACTCAGAATTTTCTCTGCTAGCATGAGGAATGATTAATGAATAATCATTTGGTTACTTTGAATTTTTCAGGATAACTTAAAAAGTAAGTACCGAAACTCATAGAAAACAGGTAACTGGGCTATATCCACAAAGGACCAACAGTCAACAAAGCCTTTTTCTTCTAGTACTTCCGAGATTAAGTGATATAGTATCTCCTCTTCTACTTGATTTGACAATAACCTTCCTGAAACTGGATGAATTTAATTGATATTTGACACTACTGGTGAGTGTCTATAGCACATCAAGGAAATCTGAGACATAGACATCAGCAAATGCTGAAGAGGACATGGAGCAACAGAAACTCTCATTCCTTGTTGGTGGGAAGAAAGAATGGTATAGCCACTTTGGAAGACGGTTTGGCAGTATCTTACAAAACTAAATACACTTTTGCAATAAGATTATGCTTCTTGGTATTATAACCAAAGGAGGTGAAGACTTACGTTCACAAAACAAAACAAAACAAAAACAAAAACAAAAACACAAAAAAACCCAAAACCTGCATGTGGATATTTATGGCAGATGTAGTCATAATTGCCCAAACATGGAATCAAGCAAGATATCCTTCAGTAAGTGAACAGATAAATTGTAGTACATCTGGACAATGGACTATTATTCAGCACTAAAAAGAAATGAACTATCAAATCATGAAAAAACATGAAAGAAACTTAGTTGCATTACTACTAAGTAAAAGAAGCCATCTGAAAAGGCTAATACTGTATATTTCTGATTATCTGATATTCTGGAAAAGGCACAACTGTGGAAACAGTATGAAGATCAATGGCCACTAGGGATTGGGTATGGGGAAGGATGCTCTGGAAGACCCCACGATGATGGATACATGTCATTATATACTTGTCTGGACCCAAAGAATATACAATAGTAAGGATGAACCTTGATGTGAACGATGGGTTTTGGGTGATTATGATGTGTCAGTATAGATGTATCAGTTGTGACAAATGCCCCACTCCGGTGCTGGCTGCTGATAATATGGGGGGTTGTGCACATGAGGAAGGGGGTATATGGGAAACCTCTGTACCATCCCTTTAGGTTTTCTAGGAACCCTCAATTGCTCCAAAATCATTATTTTTAATAAAAATGGTTAAGATAGTAAATTTTATGTAACATGTACTATACCGCAATATAAAGTAATTGAGGGAAAAAACATGATTTTTTTCCCCTTGAGAGTCTTTTTTCTTAAAGACACTGGAATTAAATTTAAATGTAGGGCCCTGTGGCTTCATACTTAAATAGATGTTATAAAGTTTTCTGCTTCAGGGTTCTAAAAGACTAGATATTTAGGGAGATCACTTTACATGAGATTTTAAGAAGGTTTAGAAAGAAAGCCTTCAGCAAGTTTGATATTTTGCAAGGATTAGATTAGGCTTTGTCAGGTGGAAGGACACAAGAAAAGCAAGAGAGATCCCTAAGTAGATATCATCTACTAAAAAAGAAGGAAAATAAAGGGGTGGAAAGGGAGGAGAAGAATGGGGAGGAGAGAAGGGAGGAGAAGAGAGCAGAGGGATGGGGAAGGGGAGGGGAGGGGCTGGGGGAAAGGGTGAGGGTGAGGGGCTGGTGGGAAAGGGTGAGGGTGAGGGGCTGGTGGGAAAGGAGGAGTGGGGAGCAAGGATATGAGGGGAGCAGAGCAGAGGCCTGGGGGGGAGGCAGAGCAGAGGGATTCTGGTAACATTCTGTTCTGTGTAGGCACAATCTCATATGGTCTGGAATACAATTATTATGAAAGGATGACACTAGGAACACGTTTCACTTCTGGCAAATTCACCCACACTTAAGGAAACAGGATTATGTTTTGAGTGTATCCAGAGATTAATACACTTGTTTTTAAGTCTTCAGACAAAAAAGAAATGAAAAGAATACTATTTCTTCATCTTTTTAATGTTGCCTGTAACTTATTCTGTTGCTTCATTTTCAGATTCTGTTGTAATATGATCCTGAACTGAACCCCTTTGTTCCTACTAAGGGAGGAAAGTATCTGACAGTTGAAAATAATCTCTGATGTATTTGTGCTCACTTCTCTGCCTCATAAAGTGGCATAATTGTTGGCATTATCTACACTGTCTCAGGAGAGTAGAAAGAGCATGACTAAGAGACTATTTTTGCCTAGCCTGGGCATGAAGGGGATCTTATAATGGGAATGGTTTCCATCATCCCCCAGCCAGGGTTCCCCTGCTCACAACCTCCCTCCTTCACCTGTCCTGTCACCCAGTTCACAATGGGTAAGAGCAGACACCACAGCTTTTCTGCAAAAACATCTCCTCCCAATGACTGGCAGGAAGCTGGAAGTACAAGGAGGGGACAGGGCTTGGTGATCAGTGTGTGTGGTGCCCCAGCACGGAGCCCACGTGTAGGCACTGAAGGAACACCCTCCTGGAGCATGGCAGGCAAGTGGTCCCAGTGCCAGGGTGAGAGGGGAGGATTCCAGGGAGAAAAGAGGGCTCAGACAGGTGTGAAAGTGAAAGGATGACAGCAAACATACGATGACTGGGATGACAATGTGTGTTTGGGCACTTTAGAGATGTTCAGATGTTTGGGGACCCTGAGAACATTAGAAATGGGAGCACACTGTGGGGAAGCTGCAGCCTGCCAGGAGAACCCTCGCAATTTGCACAAATAGCCACTCTGAGTTTGCAACAAGAAAATCGAAGGAAGTAGTTGTTTAAAGGAGGCCCAGACATGGGCTCCCTGGAACCAGGGTCCCTGCGCCCTGCTGAAGATCTGAAGGGCAGAAGCAGGGGCTAGTTTGAACCCAAGACCAGAGGAAAATGGGAAAGACCACAGGGTCCCCTGGTGGTTATAAGAACTCTGCTTTGTGCTAACTGGCCTTGCCACTCTATTTCCTTGGTGGATTTACTCAATCTCTTAAACAACTACATCATGCCTTCTCTTGCATCATATCTTGAACTATCTCTTTTCTCTACCCTCACAGCCAGTTAAGCTTCTTATTTCAGCAAGAAAAGAGAAACTACCAGAAGACAGCCTTCCATACCTCTATCATAGCCTCAGTGCCTACCACCATTTACACCTCCAATTATACCTCCATTACACCTCCAATTATACCTCCATTATACTTTCCTTTTTATCCCCCTGTGGTCTCCTCACTTGTTCGTTAGATGCCATTACCTCTCATGATCTCAAAAGATACTGATTTAGAGATGTTTCCCTCTTCCTTTTGCCTTATCATTTTTTCTTCGTGTAGTATGATTTTCATCAGTATGTGATTATTTTTAATATATCCTATCTTTAAAAATGATTAGCCTTACAATCCCTTCTACCTACTTTCCTATTTCTTTTTTTATCTTCACAGCAAAACATTTTGATGAACCTGTCCTTGCTGACTCTGAGTCCTCTCCTCCTGGTCTCTCTTGAACTCATTCCAATCTTTTGTTCCAACTCCTCCACTGAAGCTGCCAGTATTTTGAAGGCCATCAGTGACCTCTGACTTGTAAAAACAACATGTCCCTTCTCAAACTTCATTTTACTCATTGTCTCTGCAGCACTGAACATGGTTAATGTCACCTACTTCTTGAAGCACTTTTCCTCTAGGAGGAAGTCATGGATATTTGTATGTTCTCTTCTTCTTTCTCTATGTGTGCTCCTTCAGTGGAGCACCCAGGTACATGATGTTGGTCACTCCCAAGTTTATATTTTCAATCTGGGACTCTGTCCCCACAGCCAGATACATATATGAAGCCACCTTCTGAAATTCTACTTGGATGTCTAAGGTATCTCAAACTATCCATGCCAGAAACCAAACATCTGATTTTCAACCCAATCTTTCATCCCTTCCATATTTCTTCCATTTTATAGTAAATGGCACCTATATTTCTTCTGGTTGCTTGGACCAATTCTTGAAGTCATATATGATTAATACATTTTTCTCACTTTCCACATCTACTGAGACTCTGACTTTAAATCTGGCAGCTTCCTCTATTCTCCCTTGCTAAATCTTTGGCCTATCATCTCTTACATATATTCTTGTTATAGAAACCTAATAGTTCTCCTTCCTTCTACACTAATGTACTCAGTCTGATCTCCATACAACATGGGGAGTAATCTCTTTTATAATATAAGTGGGATTGCATCATGCTTGACCTAAGTACCCCAGTGCTTCCTACTGCATTCAAAGTAGAAACCAAAGTCCTTAATATGATCCAAAAGGTAATTAGATATAGTGATACATGGCCAGGCCCATAGTACTTGTCAGCTATCATCTCCTAAAAATCCTTCACTCTGCTCTGGTTACACTTTCTGTCCCTTAAACATGCAAGTCAAACACCATCCTTGGCCAGGATTTAAGAACCTTGGTTGGGGCGCCTGGGTGGCTCAGTGGGTTAAAGCCTCTGCCTTCGGCTCAGGTCATGATCCCAAGGTACTGGGATCAAGCCCAGCATTGGGCTCTCTGCTCAGCGGGGAGCCTGCTTCCTCCTCTCTCTCTGCCTGCCTCACTGCCTACTTGCGATCTCTGTCTGTCAAATAAAAAAATAAATAAATCTTAAAAAAAAAAAGACCCTTGGTCAAAAATCTTATTTCTCAGGGTGCCTGGGTCTGCCTTCAGCTCAGTTCATGATCTCAAGGTCCTGGGACTGAGCCCCGCATCAGGCTCTTTGCTTAGTGGGCAGTCTGCTTCTTCCTCTCATTCTCCCTCTGTGCTCTCTCTGTCTTTGTCAAGTAAATAAATAAAATCTTTATATAAAAAATGTTTAAGGGGTGCCTGGGTGGCTTAGTGGGTTAAGGCTCTGCCTTCACTCAGGTCATGATCCCAGGGTCCTGGGATGGAGTCCCACATCAGGCTCTCTGCTCAGTGGGGGGCCCACTTCCCTCTCCCCTTCCACCTACTTTTCTCCCTACTTGTGATCTCTTTCTGTCTCTCTGTCAAATAAATAAATAAAATCTTTTAAAAAATGTTTTTTAAAAAAGAATCTTATTTCTCAAAGAACTACCTACAAACTTCTGACTCACTTCCTTTGGCTATTTCCTGGAATATCACCTAATAAGAGGCCTTGACTACTCTATGAAACAGTACCCAGTCACAACATTGCTGTCCCTTTACTATATTTTTTTCTTACATAAAATTCCTTAATACCTGGTAAGATTGTCCTAATTTGTTTATTTTGATACTGTGCTGCCTAAATAGCCTATAAACCTCATGAAGGCAGGGATCCTAGCTTCCTGAGTTATCCCCAGCACCTTGAACAAAGCCTGGCATATAATACAGGCTTGGTAATAATCATATTCTGTCAAATATAAAACACTAAAGACTATAAAACCTTCCCTCATTTTATGTATCACTATGGGAAAAATATGCCAATTATACTTTCAAGGGAAGTTTTTTTTAATCACTTAAAATTTTTTGTATGTGTTGAAAGACTTAGGCTCACTTGTGATGGATTATTGTATATTATTCTTATACATACATAAAAAGAAAATATAAGTAAAATAAGTTATCTAAGGGATTGCTAAAACTTTTGCATATATAGAGATGAACTCTTATGAATCAACCCAGAATTATCAATGTCCTTTGTTTTTCTTTTTTCATAAAAGATCATTTCATTTGCCACCAGGAGTGTTAGTGAAATACATTTCTTCAGTGAAGGGTATGCCGTCTTTGACTTGAAGATTTTCTTCTAAACCACTAACACCTATTCTACAAGTTTTATGCTGACTGGTGCATACTTATTTACCAGAAGGTATTCACAGTAAGTTTGTAGTCAGCACCAAGGGCTCATTTTCTTTTTTCAAATGGTCCTAAAATGTTTCTTGACTGATATCTTGAAGGTTTGCATTTAAACTCAAGGAATGAAACACTAACAATGCATGTAACTTCAGTGGGAGTGCGGAAAGCATGAGCACCGATGACCAAGGCTGTACGCACGCAAGCAGTGGCAATGAAATCACTACCACCACTTGGTGGCGATGAGTGAATTCATTCACTCCTTCATTCATTTACTCACTCCCTCATTCATCCATTCATTATAAGATGTCATAATAGTGACAAAAGATACCCCAACTTCAGAAATATGAAAATGTGTGCATCTTTTCAATGAATGGATCAATAACTAATAAATGAATCATTCAATTGTTCTCATAAAAGCCAGCTGTAAGTAGCCTGTGAAATGAATCTCATCAGTAGATGTGGGGACCCTCCACCAATCTGAGGAGATCAAACCAGACTTCACATCTCTCTCTACTGATTTTGATCCCTTTGATTCCTGCAATAATTCCTTGATTTAATGACTATTACTAAAGTTTAAAAACTTTCTGAAGGAGAATAAAAAAAACCTAAAAGGAAGGCCAAAACTGTCATTGGGATCCCCATAGACCAATTAATGAAAAGCAATTCACACTAAGTATGTGTGGGTTCAATAAAAATGTATTGAACTTTAAAGTTAATGGAGCAAAAATTAAGATCAGAGCCTCCATTTCTTGATAAGAACAGTTTCCTAAGTCATTTAATTAATGCTTTCTCCTAGGGAGGAAAAGTGAGTCCCAGCATTATAGTGCAAGAGATTTACTAAATTAGACACACAGAAAAAAAAAAAAAAGGCAGTAAGTTCCTAAAAGGCTTTGTCTTAGCTTTACATCTTTGGAAGTAGAGGGAAAATTTAGACAGATATATGATGTTTAAAAAATCACATATTTCCCTGATGCAAATTTTTAAGGAGGAAGCCTTCCCTATTCCCTACACTAAGTAACTGAAACTCAATTGAAAATTATGATTTACATCTTCCGTGACATCGAAAACCCCATTTATTCTCTGGGGTGCTGTCAATCATTTTTCAAATACTTGATAAGAACTATAGAAATAGAGATATCTAAAACATAATCTCTGTCCTTTAATGAGCTCATAGGGTACTTGGAGAGGCAGATCAACCAATGATTACAATATAATGTAGAAATTGTAATAAAAGATTTAGTGAGTGAGTACTGAAATCATAGAGGGGTTTTGTGTTAGGAAAACAGGTTAATTTATGCTGCTTAATTTAAAAAAATGATAATAATGATAACTTCAGATCTCAGTGGTTTAAAACAACAGACAGATTTCTCATTCAAGCTATGTGTTGTGGCTCAGACATCTCAACAATAGACCAATGTGTTGCTACAGTGCATAGAAGTGTTAGAAAAGTGTAAGAAAATTCTCTTGCAGCCATGCTCTGGACTGAAATGCGTTCCCCCATAAATTCATATGTGGACGCCTCAACCCCCAGTGTGGCTATATTTGAACTAGGGCCTTTCTGGAGGTGTTAGGTTAAAGGAAGTCATAATAGTGGGGCTCTGATCCAATTGCTTAGTGTCCTTATGTAAGGACACCAGACAGCTTGTTTCCTCCCCCTATTTCTGCACAGTGTGAGGACACAGTGAGAAGACAGCTGTCTGCAAGCCGGGATAAGAGCTCTCATAAGGCCCCACATCAGCTGTTACCCTCGATCTTGGACTTCTTGCCTCCAGAATTGTGAGAAATAAAGTTCCGTTCTTTAAGCCACCCAGCCTATGGCATTTTGTTGGCAGCCAATGGTCCCAAATACTGTCAAATGGCTCCACTTGACTGCGAAGGGGCAGGTAAAGAGAGTAGCATCGGTGGATATTTGGTAAGCAAGACTGACTGCCATAGTTCTGTCTCTCTTCTGGTCAGCACAGATCCCTTTTCTCCCTTCTTCCTACACTTTTCATCCTTTCCTAAAACAAACCAAAATAAAAAACCCAACAAACCAAAAAGCAACCCACCCAGCCATTGATTCTAGCCCAAAGTCCAGAATCAGATTCTTACCCTACAGGCTCTCAGGGATCCTAGACCCTTATTCTGCTCTTTGTAGGGGTCTGGTTTATCCTTCCCTCTCCTTGGCTCTGCCCTCTGCCTTGGGACAACCCTCTTTCTTCATTATCCTCCTTCGCCATACCTGAATTAGACAGTAGAGAAATGGTCCCCCTGAGGCTTTGCGTGTTTGTCAATGTTTTTCTCACCCTGGCAAACTCTTGTGAGAAAGCGGATTATTATCAAGTCTTAAAAAAGTCATATATATCCTTAGTACGGGTTTTATTTTTCCCTCTCCTGCAAAACTTTCTTGAAATAGTCTTACATTGCTTTTATATTTAATTCTTGTTGATCACATGTCCCAAAGGCAATATCCACTATTCTTTCAGTGTTTTTGGAGACCTACTTCTCAGATTTGCTCTAATATTTTGTTTCTTCTTCCCTAAAACTCTTTCCATTTAAAGGTGTTACCTTGACCAAAAATCACATTCTTTAAGCCAACTGCCTACTTAATCAGTTCTTTACCCTGGGCCATTCTTTTTTCTAATTAAAAGATTATACTAGGGACTGTCCCCTTAAGCTGTTTTTCACCGTGACACACCTTAATCAATTGAGAGGTTTTAGCAAAAGTTGGGAGACTACACACTTAATCTGCTTTTCCTTGAGGCTGTTTTAACCTGCTTTTGTCCCTTACAGACTTTCTTAATTTTTATCTCCTCTTCTTTGGTGACTCAACATAATTATCCTTTCCAAGGTTGAAGGTTTTGAATTTTCTAAATCATTTTCAATTTTGCTTACAAGTTCTCAATCCCCCCCCCACCCAGATCCTTTCAACGAACACTATGAACATTTTCTTTTCTAATTTCTCCCCCTTGATGCTGAGCAATGGGATTAAAAACAGAATCTTCTCCCAATCCAGAAATCCTCGCCACAAACAAAGGAGAGAAAGAAAAGATTCTTATTTTATGTATTAGGCTAGAATGTGATGCACATCACAGGCAATTGGCTGAGAGACTGCAAAGATGGAAAAACATCTGATCCTTTTAATACTCAAGCAGACATATTCAAGATAAACATACTCAAGATAAACTCAAGATAAACAATAAAAACAATACTCAAGATAAACAATAACTAGTTTTAAATGAGAGGCCTGAGAGCACCATTTGTGCTCATGCGGGATTCACTTGGTAACTGGAGACACCATGTATGTCAGCTACTTGGCTTTTTCCAGAGGAAAAACAAACTTCTCACAGCTTTATGACAAAGTTGTTTTGCAGGGAGCCACGTGCTCACGTGGCCAGTAGGCTCACCCTCCCATGCAACCTGGGAGGGAGGGTCAGTCTCTCCTTTGATGTTCATATTTCAAAGGCTTGGTTCCTGAGTCCTTAAGAAAGGTACTCCAGGGTCTTAAAGCTGATGAAAGACCTATTTAGTTTTCAGAAGAATTTATTATCTATTTCAAAGAGAGAAAGAAGTACTTACAAATGGTAAGTTTTCTAAAGTAAATGCTCTACGAAAAAGGCAGGGAGATAAAGCTTCTCCCCATTTTCAACAGAGAGAATTAACCTCTTATTTTTAATTTGTATTTGTCCTTGCAAATTTGATCTTATCTAGAAGCTCATTAGACATGCAATCAGCCTGCCAGGTTACCATAAATTATACCAAGAGGCAAGAGTTTCACCAAATGTCTAGCCTTGCGTGATATCATTCTCCCAGTTCCCATAACATTTCCCTTCCATTTTTGTCCAACCACTGTTTCAGGGAGACATATTTTAGGGCTATTTATTACTGCTGCACTCCTCCTGTTATCCATTTCTGTTAGGACCAAATAGAGTTATCCTTAAAAAACACACAAAATCTCAGGGGTTGAATGCAACAGAAACTTCTCACTCATGTTAATCCTCTTTGGTGGTGAACAACTATCCTGGGCAACCAGGACAGCGCCTGCGTCAAAAAACAAACAAACAAAAAAGCATACATCCCTCTGTTCATAGCCCTTTGTGGGAACTGGTCATAGGGTTCTCCAGACGGCCCTGAATATTGGAAAATGTAGGGGAGCAGGGAATATGTGGAGAGCAATACTATCCAGGCAAAAGGACAGCAGATCCCATTTTAGGAACTTAGGAAAGGTTCACTGAAGGAATGACTTGGAATTACTCAAGATGTGGTGGGAGGGTGGCAGGTGTCTGGTGTTCAGGGTGGATGGACAGCACGAGCCAAGCTTAGAGGTTCTTTATTAGCGTTTGTTATTGTTGTTGCTGGCACTCAGAGGAAGAAGCATGAAGTAGGCAGAGACTTTTGGTAAGGCAGATAAAGCTCAAAAACCAGGGGTGTTTTTTAGATCATGTGGAAAAAAAAAAGCGGTCTTTATCTTACAGACAGATTCAAGCTTTAGCTATATCTATCTGGTGATATTGTGGGATATCTTAATAATGAACCTTTTAACTTGCTTAATAATATATAAATAGAGTAGCATGGGTGTCTTAATCCATTTGGGCTGCCGTAATTACAGAGCATCGAGTGGGTGACTTATAAGCAAAAGAATGTTTTTTTGTTTGTTTTTTTTTTCTTTTTTGTTTTGTTTTGTTTTGTTTTTTCTCACAGTTCTGGTGACTATAAGACCAAGATCATGGCACATGTAGAGCTGGTATCCACTAAGACTTAATGGTTCATAGATGCCATCTTCTCACTGTGTCTTCACATGGTGGACAGGAGCCCCGTTGGGTCCCTCTTATAAGAGCAGTAAATCCCATTCCTCAGGGCTCCAGTAGGCTTCTGACCTACTCACATCCCAATGGCCCCACCTAATACCTAATACCATCATCTTAGAGATTAGGTTTGAACATGTGAATTTTGGAGGGATACAAACACTGAGATCATAGCACTAGATTGTTGTTCTCGGAGCAATCATGGTGTGATAAAACATGGGAGCATGAATCAGACTTCCGCCTCTGCCAGCTGCTGACTTTCCATGTGACCTCAGTTACATCATTAACCTTTTTGAGACTTGATTTTCTCATCCATGAAAACTTGATAAAAATGTTTTCTGTTATGTCCACCTTCCATGCTGATATGGGCATAAATGAAATGATATACTTTGAAATGAAGGCTTTGAAATCTATCAGATGAAACACAGATAAAAGGATGATTAAATTCAGCAAATGCCTATTTTTACATTCATGGCACTGTCCAAGGCTATATAGGGAGAATCAAAAAGGGTCCCTTCCTTTGAAAAAATCAACATTCTTCCATGAAGGAAGCTAAAACACCAGACTAGGATTTTGAGGTTTCAGCTGCAGAGTGTAATTACAAAACAGAGATTGTATTTTAACAAATGTGCTGACTATAAACATACAAAGGGATTCTATCTATTCTATTCCAACTGGAGGTGGTCACCTCTGGAGGTGATGCACAGATCACCATTTTATTCAAGGTACTTTGACCAATTTCTAAAATCTTTAAGAATTTTCAAAGTGAATTAAGGTGTCACTCAGGATCAGTCTTGTGATTTAGGGTTCATTTATTTTAACGACAGTGATAACCACACTCGTAAGCATTACAACACAGGGAGGCTGGGGGACTGGGGAGGAAAAAAGGGCTAAAATGGTGGCTTTTCTTTTTTCTCCTTTTTAACTTTTTAAATTGTATTTTTTGTTCGTTTTTCTATTAAATAGTCACAGTCCTGCCAAAATCTCATACAAATGAGTGAACGTACCACTGACTTGAATATTAAATTTTTCACATTTTTAAAATTGCAACAGTTTGTTCTTTAAAAAAAAACCAAAACTGACAGATTGATACATGTGGACTCAAGTCATCTAGTTTCACTGGGCAGATGTTAACCTCCCACAACCAAAATCTGGGAAGAGAATCAAAATTATAGCTCCATACATATATACAAGGTAATAGTTTTCTTGGTGTTAAATAAATTCTAGATAAAGATTGTGAACTCATCAGTATCATTATCTGTTAGAGTCACACATATGATCATGAGAGTAATTAATTCATGATGTACATTTTACACTAGTATTTATTTCACTAAACTTAAAAGATTTAGACTTATTTTTTGTTTGTTTGTTTTATAGCATCACCACAAGAGTGAAGAAAAAAAAAATCAAGATTTTCACATTGTGAAATGGAAATTCACATTGTGGAATGAAATTGTGTCAAAATCAGCTGCTTAAAAAATTAAAAAAAAAAAAAAAAGATTTTTTTTTGAGGTGAGGGAAGGCAGAGAGAGAGGGAGAGAGAAACCCAAGCTGACTCTGCACTGAGCACAGAGACCGAGGCTGAGCTCCATCCCATGATTCTGAGATCAGGACCTGAGCCAAGAGTTGGATGTTCAACCAATCGTGCAATCAAGGGCCCCCCAAATCAGCTGTTTTAAAATAGTTGTTTCTCTATTTCCTTTAAAAATTTTTGTTTTGATTTTCATCATCTTATAGTTTCCAGACCATTTGATTTTTTAAAAAATTTTATATCCACTAAATTAAATAATGTTAATAACCTCAGCAGAGGTTAAAGATTAAAAGAGGAAAAAAAAAAAAAACTAGGGTGCCTGTGTGGGTCAGTAGGTTAAACAGCTATCTTTAGCTGGGGTCATGATCCCAGGTCCTGGGATAGAGCCCCATGTCAGGCTCCCCGCTCAGCAGGGAGTCTGCTTCTCCCACTCCCTCTGCTCTCCGGCACCCCCGACTCATGCTTACTCTTTCTTTTTTTTTTTTTTTTCATGCTTACTCTTTCTAAAAAAAAAAAAAAAAAAAAAAAAACAAAACAAAAAGAAAGAAAAAGAAAACCACTTCAGAAAAGGGGGAAAAACCCCCAACTATTTTGAGCAATGAATATATTCAACACTTGCGAATTCTCACAGACATCACAAAAAGCTACAGAAAAGCTATTCCTTTCCTTATTGTTACAAATGGGGAGGATAAAACCCAAAAACGAAAATCAACTTGCCTAAAACCTAGAAGAATTGGTATTTTAACCCAATAGTGCTAATAGTGCTACAAAACCACAGGTTCTTCCACTGTGATATAACTTTACTAATACATCTCAGGTTTCATGATGCAAGTCAAAAGAAATACTTGGGCAGTGAATGTTCCTTGTTTTCTAGCAGTAATTATCAATAGATGTAGGAAATCTATCATATCTTTCAACACAATGAAGAATTGGATTACCAGAAAAGATATTAATATAAAGCATAAAAAAAATATGTCAATACTTCCAGATACTAGTTTTCTTTCTTCCCCTGCTTTTTTAAGGTATAATAGACAAATTAAACTTTTATCTATTTAATGTGTACAATGTAACTTTTTTTATTAAGACAATTTTATAGAGCAGTTTTAGGTTCATAACAAAAATTAGTGGAAGTTATAGAAAATTTCCATGATACTTCCTGCACCCACCCAAAGAGTCTCTCCCATTAGCAAATATCCCCCACCGGAGTGGGACATTTATTACAATTAATGAACCTCCACTGACACATCAAAATTACTCAAAGCCAATAGTTTATATTAGGGTTCACTCTTGGTGTTGAACATTCTGTGGATTTAGGCAAATGTATAATAACATGAGTCCATCAATATGGTATCATCTAGAGCATTTTTAATAACCTAAAAATCCTCTGCGCTCTGCCTATCCATCCCCCTGACCCCTAGTAACCACTGCTCTTTTCTCCTGCACCATTGCTTTGCTTCCACAATGACATATAGTTGGAATCGTACAGGGAGTAGTCTTTTCAAATTTAATTTTATTTACTAAAATGCAATTTAAGGTCTCTCCCTGTCTTTTCATGGCTTGATAATTCATTTCTTTTTAGTGCTGAAAAATATGCCAATGTCTGGATGGATCACATATTTTTTTAACCCATTCACCTCCTGAAGGACATCCTGGTTGCTTCCAAGTTTGGGAAATTATGAATAAAGCTGCTATCAGTATTATGGGCAGGGTTGTGTATGGACATGCATTTTTAATTCCTCTGGGTAGATACCAAGATACCAAGAGTATGATTGCTGAATTGTATGGTAAGAGTATATTTAGTTTTAAAAGATACTGCCAAATTGTCCTCTAAAGTGGTTGTACCATTTTTGCATTCCCACCAGCAATGAAAGAGATATTCTGTTGCTCTGCATCCTTGTCAGCATTTGGTATTATCAGTGTTCAGCATTTTGGCCATTTTAATAGTTCTACACTGATATCAAATTATTGTTTTAATTTGCATGTTCTTGATGACATATGATGTGGAGTAGCTTTTCATATGCTTATTGGCATGTCTTCTTTAATAAAGTGTCTGTTAAGGTCTTTTGGTCTATTTTTCAATTGGGCCTTGTCTTCTTATTGATGGCTTTTAAGAGTTCTTTGTATAGCAGTCCTATATCAGATCTGTCTCTTGCAAATGACTTCACCCAGTCTGTGGCTTGTCTTTTCATTCTCTTGATATTGTCTCCTTAAGAGCAATTAAGTTTTTAATTTTGACAAGGTACAGCTTATCACTACTTCTTTCATGAATCCTGCATTTGGTGCTGTGCCTAAAATGTCATTGCCATACTCAGGGTACTGAGGTATTCTACACTTTCTTCTAGGACTTTTATAGTTTTGCATTTTACATTTAGGTCTACAATCCATTTTTGAGTTAATGTTTGTAAAGTGTTTAAGTTCCTTGTCCCTTGTCTTGCCTTTTCTCCTTTGTCATACATCAGTTGATTGTACTTATGTGGGCTATTTCTCAGCTGTTAATTCTAATCCATTGATTTATTTATTTATTCTTTCATTAAAACCACACTGTCTTAATTACATTTATAGTAAGTCTTGAAGCTGGGTAGTGTCAGTCTTCCAACTTTGTCTTTTTTTTTTTCCCCCCAATGTTGTGTTGGCAATTGTAACGACTTTTAGGTATAGAGTTAGTGGTGGTAAACATTCATAATATTTATAACCATCACCACCATCTATCCCCATTTCATTTTGTAATTTGAAACTATGTATCCTTTAAACAGTAACTTCTTTCTCCCCCAGCTCCTGACTACTAGTATTCTTGTTTCTGTCTCTATGATTCTGGCCACTCTAAGTACCTTACATAAGTGGAATCATACAGTATTTATTTTGTAATGATTGGCTTATTCCATTTAGCATAATTTACTCAAGGTTCACCCATGCTGGAATAGATGGCAGAATTTTTTCCTTTTAAAAGCTGAATAATCTTCCATTGCATATATATGCAATGTTTTTAAAGTCCATTTATCCATCAGTGAACAGTGGGTGCTTCCAGATTTTAGCTGCTGCTATGAATAATGCCACTATGAACATAAGTATACAAATATCTCTTTTATTCTATCACTCCTTTTGGGTGTATACTCAGAAGTATGATTGCTGGATCATATGATAATTGTATTTATAATATTTTGAGGAACCTCCATACTCTTCTCCATAGCTGCTCTACCATTTTATGTTCTCATCAATATTGCAGGGGCCCAATTTGGTTTTTTGTTAATAGCATTTCTGATCGGTGTGAGGTGATACTTTATTTCTGTTTCATTTGATTTCCCTAAGATTAGGGATATTGAATATTTTTTCATGTACTTGTTGGTCATTTCCATGTATCTTTTGGAGAAATATCTATGTGAGCCCTCTGCTCATTTAAAAAATTGAGTTGTTGTGGCTCAGTTGGTTAAGTCCCTGTCTACAGCTCAGGTCATGATCCCAGGGTCCTGGCATTGAGTCCTGCATCAGGCTCCTTGCTCAGCAGGGAGCCTCCTCCACCTCTGCCTGCCTCTCTGCCTTCTCATATGCGATCTCTCTCTCTCGCTGAAAAATAAATAAATAAATAAAAATCTTAAAAAAAATAAAAAATTGAGTTGTTTTGTTGTTTTTGAGTTTTAGAAGTTCTCCATATAGCCTGGATATTAATCCCTTATTAGAAGTATGATTTGTAATTATTTTCTCTCATTCTGTGAGTTGCCTTTTTATTTTGTTTTTATTGTCTTTTGACATACAAATTCTTTATATTTTCATTAAATCCAATTTGTCTATTTGTTTTCTTTCATTGCCCATGCCTTTGGTGTTATATCCAAGAAATCAATGCCAAATCCAAAGTTGTGATTTTCCCCTATGTTTTCTTCTAAAAGTTGTAAAGTTTTAGATTTACACTTATGTCTTTGACTCATTCTGAGTTAATTTTTGTATATGGTGATGGGTAAGGGGCCAACTTTATGATTTTGCATTGGATATCTAGTTTTTCTAGCACAATTTATGAAAAGACTGCCCTTTCCCCACTGAATGGTCTTGGTACCTTTGTCAAAAATCATTTGACCATACCTGAGAAACTCTTCCCTTTAAAAAACTTATTCTTAAATTTAAAAACTTATATATAGTAACATTTGTTCTTTATGTTCCTTATATATAGTAACATTTGTTCTATGGGTTTTAACAAATGTAGAGAGTTTACATACCCACCATGACAATCAAGATAAAGAACAGTTTCATCTTTCTCCAAATTTCCCTTATGCTGTTGCTTTGTAGTCAATCTCTCCCTGCACGCCACCCACTGGCAATCACTTATCTATTTTCCATGATATAATGTAATATTACATAAATGTAACCACAGAGTATGATGTCTTTTGGATCTGGCTTTTTTCCCTTAGAATAACGCATTTGTTATACACCTATGTTGTTGTGGTGTGTATCAGTTGAATTATTGCCAAGCGTCTATCGATTTACCACAACATATCCATTCAATGGAGGGCATTTGGTTTGTCCATTTTTTGGCAATGATGAATAAAATGGTTATTCATGTGCAGGGTTTTTTTTTAATGAATATATATTTTTATTTTTCTTGAGGAAATAACTTAGAAGCAGCATCACTTCACCATATGTGAAGTATATGCTTAGTTTTACATAAAAATATGCCAAAATTGCTTTCCTAAATGGCTACACCATTTTACACTTCCACAAATGCATATATGAGAGTTCCATTTGCTGTGCATTGTTGTCAGCAGTTGGTATTGTCAGATTTTCTTTTTAATTTTAGGCAAAATAAAAAGTCAAGAGTTGTACCTTGAGGTGGTTTTAATATGTATTTCCCTAATGACAAATTAGGTTTGGCATCATTTAATGTGATGACCAGTCAGCCACATATCTTCTTTGATGAAATGTCTGCTCAAATCTTTTGTATGTTTTTTTAAACTGCAGGTTGTGTTTTCTTATTAAATTTAGAAGTTACATTTAGAAGTTCTTTATATATTCTGGATACAAATTCTTTGTCCAATATGTGACTCCCAAATCTTTTCCCCAGAACTGCCCTATCTTTTAATTCCCTTAAAAGTGTCTTTTACAGAAGGAAGTTTTAAATTTTGACATAGTTCAATTTATATATGTATGTGATGTGTATGTGTGTGTGTATAACTAATTTGTCATGCACTGGAGGAGGAAGGATTTCTTTCTGCATCTGTAAACAAAAAGGTTTAGGAATAACTTGTGTCTACCTTTGACATCACAGAATCCTTGATTATAGCACACATAACTGCTTCCATTAACCATCTTCCCAAAGGAACTATATTATAATAAGTATTGTTTTACATTTCCAATAGTTTAAAACTGTAGCCAGATTTTATTTAAAAGCTTTTAAATAAAGATATTATCAAAATTGGTAAGATAGATATTTTAAGTGTCAATTTTGTGATATTAAGTATTGTGCCAAGTAGGGACGTTATGTTTTGAAGAATAATTTTATACGAGTGGCTCAGTGGGTTAAGCCTCTGCCTTCAGCTCAGGTCATGATCTCAGGGTCCTGGATCGAGCCCTGCATTGGGCTCTCTGCTCAGCAGGGAGCCTGCTTCCCCCTCTCTCTCTGCCTGCCTCTCTGCCTACTTTTATTCTCTCTGTCAAATAAATAAATAAAAGCTTTTAAAATATAATAATTTTATAAAAAAAAGAATTGGAGGCTCACTTGAATTTTGTTATGCAGCCATTTGAACCCATTCTGATGTTTGGTTATGATATTTATGAGGTTGTATGAAGTAAAGATGACACATCAGCAGTTAAAAACATCGTTTTGTCTTTCACAAAATAAAATTGCACATAATCATGAATCCTATGACTTCCTCTGCAGGTCTGGATATCTTTTCTGATTTTTCGCCAAAAAAATAAGCTGCATAGCAAATTGGTTTTTTTTTTTTTTTTTTTTTTTTTAGTCTTAAAATGCAAACTTAAATCATCACCGCTCTAAGCTGGTGTGAGACTATGAATTCATCTCCCAAACACCATGCTTCTCCAGGGACAATCCCCACTGAAATCTTCCTGGTCCTTGTTCTCATTCTGTTCTCGTATCTGCCATGTGCTTCCTGAAGCGTATGGCATACGATTATAATTATGAGGATGTGTGAGGTATTTCTCTCCGGAAAGAATAATCTGGATCTTCTTTTACTATTTATTTTTACATTTTTTTGGTACAGTGGAATTTAACAATGCATTTAAAAAAAGCCTGTCGGTGAAAAAAAGTATTTTGGCATATCTAATTTATTGCGTTCCAGTACATGCAGTAGTATCAATAAATGGCTAAAACTGCCATATTATAAATAATATGATTTCTGCAAAAAGCTAATAAAATAAAACCCAGAAAATGCAGATCTTCAGGGTTTGCTTGGATGATTTGCCAATCTGCCCTTTAAATTGTCTTCATCACCCATGCCCTCCCCTCTCTCCCTAACCCCTAGTCCTGACCCAGGGAACACAACATCTTGCTTTTATTTCTCTGGATCAAGCATGGGCAAACCTTCTGATTTTGACTCTCTTTAACAAGAGTGGGACTGTCTGGAATTTACAAAATAGTTGCATAGAATAGCGGCTGATAGTCCAATTATTAAAGGGCAAAGGACATCTAAATTTAGAGAAGGAAAAAATGCAAATGAACAATATACACAAGGCCAGACCTCCAATCATAAAGATAAAGACACAAACAAAAGAAGAAAATAAAAGGAAAAAAAAAATAAAAAGAGAGAGAGAGAGAAAGCTCTCAAAGTCGTTGATCAAAATAGAAATATCCTAAATCATCATTTTAATGCTTGTGGTTATAGGGTCACAAACAGCACTCTCTTTGTACCATTAGAGGATGTATGAATTGATACCATTTTCTTGAAAGCAAGTTGCTATATTGTGAAGAACCTTGAAAACATTCACATTCTTTGACCCAGTAAGCCTTTAAAAAGACTTTGCTAAGGAAATAATCAGAGATTTGCACAACTTTTCACAGATGGTCAGGGTGGCTTTATTTATAATAGTTTATTTTGGAAACTTCTTAATGTTAAATTAATGATGGCATAGCCATATGTTCAGATGCCATATAGCCATTTGGATCTTGATTTTAAAGGACTCAGAGACTACTTCAATATAATATTAAGTAAAAAATAAAGGATAAATATCTTTATTTGAAATATATATTAATATATTAAGTGAAAATATAATATTAATATATTAAGTGAAATATATTCTAATATTTATATTATATATATAATATAATATATATTAAGTGAAAAAATAAAGAATAAATATCTTCATTTGCATTGACTTTGAAATACACTGGAAAGAAGTACATCAAATATTAAAAGCAGTTATCTTAAGATGGAGAAATTATGAGTGATTTTAAGCTTTTTTTCCCCAACATCTCCTTTAAAAACTTGTATTAACTTTTTATCTGGACAATAAAGGTATCTAAAAAATAATTCTCAATACTAAGGGCGAAAAATGGAGATTTACACAGAGGATGTGGGAAGTTTAACACCCGACCAGGTTACAAAAGCAGATTTGTGACTTTGTAGTACCTCTCTAGGAATAAAAGCCTAGTTGTATCTCTCAGCTTCAGGACGCCCAGTCCAGACAATTCTTGAGGCTCTCTTTCCTTCCTTGGTCCCATGATTTCTAGGGGAAGTGTTTTATTATAAAAGTGGCAATGCTCATTGCCAAATATCCAAACAGTATGAAAGAATATAATGTCAGACCTGTAGTGTTCTATTTTCTTCCCCACAATTTTTTTCACGTCAAAAACATTGGAGTATAATTTGCATACAATAATACCAATATTTAGTGAACAGTTTCATGTTTTTTGATGAACGTGAGAATACAGGCCATTTTCATCACTCCCCACTGCGATTAGTGCCCTTTGCAATCCATTCCTTCTCAACCCCAGCTTCAACTCCAGGCAACCACTGATTTGCTTTCTGTCACTACAAATTAAGTTTTGCCTCTTGTAGGATTTTCTGGAAATGAAATCACAGGCATTTTTTTAGAATAACGTTTTGGAGATTCATCTATGTTACGAGTCACGGATTGGTAGCACTCCTTTATATAAAACTACATTATAATTTGTCTTCCCATTCATGTACTGATGGCCATTTTTAGATTCCAGTTTTTAACTCTTATGAATAAAACTGCTTTGACTCTCTCAACACAAGTATTTATATGTTGCTTTGGGGCAGTTGGTGGGTAAATATCTAGGAGTAAATTGCTCTGTTGCATGGCACACACACAAAAGCAAACTATTACTTGAAGGGGTGTTCTTTTTCCCATTCACATTAACAATGAGACAGAATAAGAGTTCTTCCTTCTCCATTCAACAGGGTCAGGGTTTTGTTTTATTTTGTCTTTTGGTAGGGGAAAGAATAAACTGGTATCTTTTGTAGTTTTAATCTATATTTCCTCATGAGTAAAGATAATAATAAACATCTTTTCTTGTTTTTACTGTCAATCAGCATATCTTCTTTTATAACCTGTCCAATTTTTTTTTTTTTGCCTATTTTATTAATGGTTTATTTGTCTTCCTATTTTGGGCTGTAAGAATTCTTCAAGGATTACAAATAAAAATGCTTTGTCAGATACAGGATTTGTGAATCCTCTTTCCTGTCTGTTGCTTGCGTTTTAATTTTTTTCCCTTCATTTTCTATAGGATGTCTTTTGATGAACAGATGTTAAATTTTGATGAAGCCCAAATTATCAATATTTTTTCTTTGGATTGTGCTTTTGGTTTAGTACTTAAGTACTATCGGCCTATTTCAAGGTTAGAAATATTTTCCTCTATTTTCTTCTATAAATTTTATAATTTTAGCTTTTACATTTAAGTCTATATCCATTTGGAGTTTTTTAAAGGGGAGTATGGCAGAGTGTATTAGCTGGAGTTGCCATAGCAAAATACTGCAGACAGAGGGGCTTAAAGGACAGGGATTTATTTTCTCCTAGTTCTGGAGGCTGGAAGCCCAAGATGAAGGAGCCAGCATGGTCAGTTTCTGTTGAAGACTCGTTGTTGGCTTGTCGATGGCTGTCTTCTTCCTATGTCCTCACAGGGCAGGAGAGAGAAAACAAGCCTTCTGGTATCTCTTCTTACAAGGACGTTAATCCTACCATGACGGCCGTATGATCATGATCTTGTTTAGACTGAACCGTCTTCTGAAGGCTCCAAGGTCCCATCTCCACATACCATCACACTTGGATTATGACTTCATATGAATATTGCAGGGGGAGGAGGTGGACACAATTCAGTCCATGGCAGTGAGGTAAAGAGCTATTGGTTTTCCTCCTGAATGGGTATCCAGTCATTCCAGCACCATTTGTTTTTTGTTTTTGTTTTTTCATATTGAAATACCACAGCATATTAAAAAATAAATAAATTGGCCATATATGTGGTGTCTATTTTGAACTTTTCATTCTTTTCCAGTGATAGTTAGGTCTACCCTTATGTCAATATCACACTGTCTTGATTACTGTAGCTTTATAACAAGTATTAAAATTTGGCAGTAGAAATCCATCAGATATATTTTTTCTAAATTGTTTTAGCTTATGCTAGGTCTTTTGCCATTTTATTTTAGAATCAACTTGTCATTTAATTTAGACAAGTCATTTGGGATTGTTATTGAGATTACAATGAATCTATACATTGAGGAGAGAATTATTATCTTATGAATATAGTATCTTCCAATTCACAGATGTGGCATATATCTCCATTTATTTTGGTTTTCTTTAATTTCTCAGGCATATTTGTGGTTTTTCAATGTAAAGGTCTCACACACATTTTGTTAAAGCAGCCTATATATATTTCATATTTTTAAGACATTATTAGAGTTATTCAAAACATTTATGCACTACTTGTATATAAAATAAAATTGATTTTTTTTTATACTGACCTTATATTCTGTAACCTCACTAAATTCACTTCTTAGTTCTAGTAGCTTTTTGTCGAGATTCTTTTAGATTTTTCCCTAATCTACTTAAGGGTAAGGAAGTTTAATTTTCATTGCTCTACACTATGGTTTTCCCACAGGCAATACTGTTGGAATGTAACTTATTCCAAAGTATTACACATGGTAAATTAGAGAGTTCCTGTATATCTGCTGACTCTCCAAGGAAATAGGCACCTAGTAACCCATAAAATTATGCTCCAAGCACCAGTTAGCATAAAGACAGCCATTCAGTATTTTCCCCTTATTTGTACTTCAGTTTTGCTGCACCAGTCCCATTTTCTTCTCAAATTCCTGACTCACGACAGGTAACACTGATTTTTAGTCTTAGATGCCAAGTTTCTAATGATCGTTCTAGCATTTGAATGCTCGCTTCTCCTAAGCTTTTTGCGTGACTTATCTCTCCTCATATTTCCAGTGTTTGGCTAAGAATATACCTTCACAGAATTCTCTAAGAATAGAGCTCTTTACAGGTAGGTAGAAGCTTCATTCAGCAAGTGGAAATAACACAGATTACATCATTTCTGAGGAAGAGGACATAATCGTGATTTCCTAAATGTCCATTAGAGACAGTACTGTGCCGTCTGCTGCTTTATAGTCACAAACTCAAACTCTCTAAATTTATATAGGAAGTAGTAAGTAAGTATTAATAAGAAGTATTCTTCTAATACAAAGAAGAAAACTAGAAGACAGAAGGGTCAAATGGCCCATGCTAAGTTATTAACAAGTGACAGAGCTATGACCTAAATCTCATTCTCTCATTCCCAGGGCAGGTAGGAGTGTGTGTATGTCAAGATGATTTTTAGATATTATTGTTTATTTTTTAAGAAGTTATCCTGACAAACAAAAAAATGTAGAAAAGAGCTCTCTCCTAAACCAATAAAACTAAACAAATACCAAAACAAAAATAAAACAGAAAAAACCTTGAGGATTACAGGACTTACCTACTCTGAGGTATTTTATTTTTAATGTATCTTAAAATTATTTAAAAATTACGAAGATCATAGAAGACCAATGAATATTGACTGTCAGATAAGACAAGCTGCCTATCAGCTGGTTTGATATTTTGGTCGAGAATATCAATTTAATCACCTGTGGAGAGCTAATATGTTCCCCTTAAAGAATTTGGAGAAGCAAGAAATTGGGAAAAACTGGTGACAGGTACAAATGGAGCGAAAATTCTACATAACCACCAGAAAAGGAAAAGAAAAAAACTTTACTCATTATTTAAAATCCTGAGTAGGTGCCTTCTGAAATGAGGGAATAGACATGTAGCATTTGGAGGTTCCTCAAAAATTTAAAAATGGAAATGCCATATGATCCAATAATGCCACCACTGGGTATTAATCCAAAGAAAATAAAAACACTAAGTCAAAAAGATACATGCACTCTTATATTTAAAACACCACTACTTATAATAACCAAGATGTAGAAGCAACCCAAAGGTCCATTCACAGATGATAGATGAGTAGAAAAAGAAAACGTGGTGTGTATGTCCACACACACACACACACACATACACACACACCACTGCAATATTACTCAGCCATAAAAAAGAATGAAATCTTACCATCTGCAGCAAGATGGATGGACCTAGAGGGCATTACACTAAGTGAAATAAGTCAGACAGAGAAAGACAAATACCATATGACTTCCCTTATATATGGAATATAAAAACAAACAAACAAACAAATGAACAAACAAAAAACCTAAGCAGATGCATAAATACAGAGAACAAACTGGTGGCTGCCAGAAAGGAGGTAGTAGGGTAATTGGAGAAATAGGTGAAGGGAATTAACAAGTACAAACTTCCAGTTATAAAATAAAATACGTGAGTCATGGAAGCGAAAAGTACAAGCTCAGGGAATATAGTCAATAATATTGTAATACCACTGTATAATGCTAAATGCTGACACATTTATCATGGGGAGCACTGAGTCATGCACAGAATTGTCAAATTATTGTATATCAATTCTATGTCAATAGTGAATATTTAAAAAATAGACAAAGAGGAATACCTAGGAGAAAAATCCAAAAAAGGGAATTCTGGATGTAATGTTATTACCTAATGAAAATAAACCATCCCTTTTTTCAAAAATATACTAACTTTTATGGATAGTAAAAAAAAAAAAAAAAAGTGTATCATAAACCTTATGTCAGCAAATAAATTTTTTAAATTTATTTTTTATTTTCAGCAAATAAGTTTTAATCCCTTTTTTATAACCATATAATTTAAAAAATAGTATATATGCCTAAAAATACTCATTTTCTTGAGAAAATTTTTATTTCCTAGTAGTTATCTAGACTATGATTACTATTATTATTGTCAGGATCTAGGCAGACTGAAAATAGACAGTTGAGTGAACTCATGGCCACTACAACACAGAATTGAAGGCTCTCAGAGAAATCAGCGTGGGAGATTGTTTAATATTACCTAGGCAAAAGGGTCCAGACTGGTAAAATTACTTCAGCTCAGCTCAGGTTTTTTCCCTCTACTTAAAATTTTAAAAGACATATGGCCTTGGCCTAACCTAGATGGATATTATTAGAACCTGACCTTGAATAAGTATTTAATGGTTTTGTAAGAACAAAGTTATGAAATTAAAATGGCTATATCGAGTACAACAAAACTTCACTATACTTGTCTTATGATGCCACAGATTCATTTTCAGAATGAATAAATCATGTTCCCAGTGGGAAGACTGATATATTAAACATCTCTTACATAGAATCCCCAAATCTAAGTAGGTCTTGTCTTGGATATGAGTGACAACAACATCACAAGGTCACTGCACAAAGACATCCATTTTTCTGCCTGAAGCTCATGTCTAAACTTGAGTCTGTAAATAATGATTATGAAACAAGCATTCATTTAAGACATTTATGGATTCCAACTGTATGCTATGACCAAGAAAACAATGTATTTGCTTTGACATACTCTATTTAAAATCTGCGTTGTGCATTTCATATATTATAGATTTGCCAACATTGCTTCAGTCACTCTGAGTTAACATTTACACTTAATTAATGTTATTAACATAGAAATCTGGATAAATGGATACTGAACTCACATACCTGCAACCTGAAAAGTAATATATCAACAATTTAATATAAAACTCCTTTTAAATTTTTTGCTTATTAAAAACTCACAAAAGTAATGCTAGTAAGGACATGTTGAATTTCACAGGAATCCTACTGCACTGAAATATTATAGGATAGACCAAAAATATAGATTGTAATAATATCATAAAATTTATTGCAAGATTAAAATTATTCTGCATTTAGTGTGAGGTCAGTGTAAAAGACTGAACTGTTTTGAATAGGATAATTAAACTGTCATAAAATTGATACATTTTATTCATATTATTAACAAAAATATGAAGAAATTATGTATTTGGTGATTTCTACCCTTTCAAAAAACAGCGGTCCTCCTTGGGCACTAGTGGACAGAAGCTGTCCTTTAGGTTTCTATTTGTCACCCGCCTCCTGTGGTTGGCTGTGGCACTTGGAGCTTACCTTCCTGACTCAAAGGTAAACCACGTTGAGTCCCGTCCATATCTCCTCAGGGAGCTGAGGGGCCACATCACCAGTTTGACCTTGGCATTGTGGATATCCCAGAGATAGATATTCTCATGAGTGATCTGCATTGTGCATTCACCATAAATATCCAGATTTGGCGTAGGCATAAGATACACATTGAATCTCTCTGCAAAGAAAAAAGGAATGGAGCAAATTAAGTGGAAAGAGATCTGACTCTTGATGGTAGCACTGTCTTAATTTATATACCTACCTACAGCCTTTAGAAAGCATTACCCAGTCCCTTGGGAATACTGATACGCAATGCAAAACACTACTCTAAGAAAATGAGCTAATTAAAATGTTCTTACTCATTAGTTCATTCACTCACTCCTCTACATTTTGTGTTGCATGTATTTTCTATGAGGAGGAGGAAATGGTTAAACTGTACAATGGAAACATAAGGAAAAAAGCTAAGTGAGGTCTCTGCCCAAATAATGTTTACAGTCTGCTTCTTCACACAATCTTAAATGCATATCATATACCTAACTTCTGAAAGAAATGTCTTATTTAATTTAAGCAGGAATTTACTCAATGTTACCCTTGTGTTGTGAAGTATTTAATGTACACTTAGACTGACTCTCAAAATACACTGTGTCGACAGTCAAATTCAGCATTTGATAATCGCTAGTATTCATTATTTCTTTCCGTGGGACTTCAGATACTCTTAAGTAAGCAAAATAAAAATACATAGATAGCCATTTTCATTCTTGGAGATTCTAAAGCTAAAATTCCGATTATTAGACAATGATTCTAAACCATGCTTTATAATTTTTTGTGTATCTCAAAGTCTACTGCAAAATTTTGCAGCCCTTGATTTCCATTTAAATGGCTTAGATGCACTTTATAAACAGTAAGTTTAGTTCATAATTTCCAGGAAGCCAAGAACTTGGTACGACCTATAAAGTGTCCTATAGAATATTTTTAATTCCTAGCACTGTATTCATGGTTTATAGTAAATAATTAATAAATATTGGTTAACTATATGAATGAAATAAATATACCCCATGAAAATATGCACTACAAGAATTGGGCAATTATTTAAAAAAATAAAGTCACAATAACCAAAAGTTTAAGAATTGCTGGCAGATACATCTTTGTGAGTTTGAATTTAATTGTGAATCATGTTTGAAATGCAGTGCTGTTGAATTAATGATTTTGAGAGGCATAATGGTGCAGCTGCAGTTGAAAAAGGATTGGTATGTTTAGGAATGTGCCATCATCCATCATAATGCCACGATCTTAAACACTGAATGTTTGCTGGTATTAAGCTGGAATTGTCTGTATCATAGAAAGAATCTTTTCTGTGGCAGGTAATTTGCAGAGTAATGCTTTGATGATGCAAAAAAAAATTCAGATTCTAAATGGGTTAAATTGAATCTAAGCACAATAGCTTGAAATACAGTAACCATAGAGACAATATTTATATTCAAGTGTCTAGATATTTTTGACCAAAATAATCTAGTGATTCAATTTTTTACTTAGATCATTGACCCATAAAACTAATATGTATATGGATTGCACATTCATTTCCTACAGAAAGGAAAGCAAGATAAGTTATATAGCTGAAGAAATGAAGAAAGATCACTGCCCCATTAATTATCTGCAATAAAAAGTATATATATATATATATATTCTATAAATCTTAAAATTCTTGTATTCAGTCAAGTAAAATCTCAATATTTTGCATTAAAGACTTCACTCATATTGCCACCACAATTCCCACTCTAATGGTATTGCAGGTAGCCAAAGGGGCCTGATCTCATATAAGAGTGTGAATGAAAGTTGGACCCAACAGAGTGACTCACGCCTACAGATAATGCCTGATTAGAAATCTTCTTTTCTTTGGTCCAGACCCTTTTGGTCAAGACCCTTTTGCAGCTTTTATATTTGAAAGCAAACATATGTCAGTGGCATCTGTTGTGCACAGGTAAAACATTTGTTATACAAGTGGAACCTAAAACATTCCTTTAAATTCCTTCCTCTCCATCAGTTAGAGTCTGAAGATAGCAACCAAAGATCATTGCCAAAATGTCAGGAAATAACAATTCCTCTAAAATATTGAAATAAACATCAGTAGCCCTTTTAGTGTTGGTTAAGGCCACACTGACTCTTGATATTCACATCCACAGTTTCATATTGGGGTGGGGGAAGAACATGCAAAAAAAAAAAAACAAAAACAACCCTGACATCGAAGACCCTGTCCTCCAGATGGATGACACATGGTATATTACCCATAACCTAGGGGCTATTACAGAGGACTCAAAAGAACCATTGCTTTTTCACTGAAATGTCTGTGTGCTCTAATGTTAGCAGATAAAACCTAGAAAAAGTAAACAGAGAAAGAGTACAATCATCACCATGGACACTGGGGAAACAGAACTAAAAAACAGAAAAAGAATGAATTGGATTTAATAAGATTCATATGATGTAGGGTTCTCAATGTCAAAATCAGTGAAGTGCATTTACAAATACAAAGAAATTGGATCTTGCTCTGAGGGAGTCCTTCCAAGGGCCAGCTGTAGGCTATGTGAAGCAGGTGAAATATTATCTTCCAATCCTTCTTGCTACCTTCTGCTTTCCTAGTCTTACCTAGTAACTCACATTATCCCCTTCTTGCTATGGTTTGGAATGTTCCAACCTTCCTTTTGATACTGTTTCTATCCTCCTACAAAAGGAATTATGCTAAGAAATTTTATTTTCAATTTTTAAGTTTTTAAAAGCCATCTTATCCTAATGGCTAATTTCCAAGGATTTGAGAGTCAATTAAAAAGTAGACAAATTTAATCCAGCAGAGGATGAAGGCAGCTCAAGGTATCAAGTAAATTATTCTTTGATTTCACTGTCATGGAAAAAAATGTTTCTGCATTTGCTGTGAGTAAAGTATTTTATGTCCTTAATAATATGTTGCTTCTTTAAAATTTATTATGGCTTCCACTGGAAAGACCATTTCAATATGGAATAGCCAAAAATTGCTGCCCCAAAATGACTTTTTAAAATGTTTAACTTTGTAAAATACTTGTATGAAGCAGGTGTTTTAACTACTGTCTAATCATCTCTTATTGAATTAAATGTTCTAGTTTGTTCTACTAGAAGATTGCATCACTTTCAAAAGCATCCCTCATAGTTCCTCTAATGCCACTAATTCCTTGGCAATACTCTAAAAGGAGCTTTGCAAACCAGCACTTCTCAAAGTGTGGTCCCCAGTGAGGTAGCATCAACAACCTCTGGGAACAAGTAGAATGTGAATTGTCCAGCCCAGCCAGACCTACTGGAGCAGAAACAATAAAGGTGGAAGACTACCCAAGAATCTGTGCTTAAACAAGAACTCCAGGTAACTTTGATGCACATTAACTCTCTCAGCAGTAAAAAACAAAGGTAGGCTTTTAAATAAGAAAATAGTAGAACAAACCAGCACATTTAATTCAAAACTGTCCCTTAATCTTTTCTCAAATAAAGGAATGTTATTTCGTACACACACTGCCAAAGCAAGCCCAGAAACTAGCTGTTTAAATAATGATACTAAGGGGCACTGGATGGTTCAGTCAGTTAAGCTTCTGACTTCAGCTTAGGTCATGTTCTTGGGGTCCTGGGATTGAGTTCCATGTTAGGGTCCACACTCAGTGGGAGTCTGCTTGTCCGTCTCCCTCTGCCCCTTCTCTTCTCTTTGCTTGTGCTCTCTGTCTCTTAAAAAATAAAACCTTAAAAATATTTATTATATGCACCCAAAACCATAAGATACCTAGGAATAAACCTAACCAAAGAGGCAAAGAGTCTGTACTCAGAAAACTATAAAGTACTCACAAAAGCATACCTTTAAGTGGCTAAAAACAACAGCAAGGTGAAATATTTGCAAAACTAATTGTCATGTCCAGCAAAGACGCTTACTATTATGGACTCTGCAGCTGTGTTTGTAAGGCCACTTCTACTCTATGGTTAGATGAGGAGGTCCAAAGGAATAGACCATGCAGAAGACCCGGGGCCAGAGATAAGGTGGCAACCACAAGAACAGTTTCAAGGTGACCACAAAACAGAGTTTGGTCAAATTGAGCTGGACAAAGTCTGGCAAGACAGGGTGGCTACCCTCAGAAGAAATGTCTTGGAAAAGGCAGAGTGAGACCCCGGTGATGGGTAGAGATTGAATGGGTCATCAGCCCGGAGAAGGACCAAACCTTCCTTTCTCAGCCAATGAGGTTTTACATAGATCTGGTTTGGGGTAGGAACAATCCAAATATAGCTATTGGCTGGAGCCTGACAGGTGGAGACAAGTGGAACACGGAGGGGTTGCAGGGAGTATCAGAGATGCGGTTTCTAACACGAAACAAAGCATTATCGAGTGAGTAGAAATCAATAAGCAGAACACATTGGATGGTGAGCTCTTCAGCCAGTTTCTTAATAACTTCCATCTTCTACCAGTGCAGATAGAAAACTGGTTTTAAAGAAAGAGTCATACTAGAGACAAATGCATTTGATCCCTTATAATTAATTAGAGTCTTTTTAAAAATACAGGCTTTTGGAATTCATGTATGAAATAATTTTGTGCATCTAGCACATAGTGAACATTCAGTGCATTGTGACTACACGAACACAAAATGCATCTTTTGTATCTTAGTTACTTAGGATAAATTTGGGAAATGTGGACTGGATGCTTATTCATTCCTTTTTTTCAAAGAAGGCTTCTGGTCAGTTTTAATCGCCAGCTGATTGCGGAATACTCATGCTCCCTCTACGCATTTTATTTCTCCAGCTGGTTCAGAAGTTATGGACTTGAAGGCTGGGTTAAAAAAAAAAAAGGAACATGGAACTAAGGATTATGTCTAAATATTTGGAAACCAAGAGATCCATAAATATTAAAACCCATCAGGTGTTCCATGGGGAGAGGTTATAAATTAAATAGTAGTTTAACTTCAGGGAAGTTAACTTCAGGTAAGCGGGTGTGAGCTCCTACACTTTTTCTTTCTCTCCCTTTTAAAATCCACTGTATTACTGAACACTACATCAAAACCTAATGATATACTGTACAGTGGTTAACTGAATGTAATAATATAAATAAATAAATAAATTTTAAAAATCCAAGTGTAGCTCAAAAAGAGAAGGCCCATTAAAATAAAGGCATTCTCTAGTGCATGGGCAACCTCCCTCATGTTCTGAATTTCAATTCCGGACTCTTCCAGAAAGTACAAGCCTAAACCATTGTTGAAGTTCATTAATGAAAATCTGTAGGTATTATTAAATTAAATAACTTAAAGAAAATTCATAATTACATATAATATACATATAAAATAATTACATATATAAAGTTTGGTTTTGTAATGATTAGTAATAGCTATCAATAGTTGGCTAATTTATTTATAATTTGCATTTCACTTAGTGGTTTCTATCAACCAGTGATTCCATAAAGTAAAACTCACTGTATATACAACTTACTGTTCAAAAGAACTTCATTTATTTATTGATTTACAAAATAACTTTAAACATTTAAGTGAGATTTTTCTTACGGCAAGAGAATTCAACTCCCCTTTCCCCTAAGTGTCATGTAATCAGGAAAGTTACTATTTATGGAAAACATGTTTAAATTGAAATTTATTACCGCAGCTGGTTCATTAAAAGCTCTAAACTTGGTTGTCTTGTCAAATGTGGAAATGTATCTCGTCTCGTTGGTGATCTTGATGTTTTTAGCTGTCTGTCATGAGTAGTTCGCTGTAGCCTGTATCTTGCATCCTGCCCTCCGATTTATCACCGTGGAAACAGAAACCACGACCCCTCCAAACTCAAGCTGTCCTCTGAACTCTCTCACGCACTGCTGTGGTCTGCCAGCCTGGGCACGCTCCATCAGCAGGGGCAGGATGAGGGGTCCTTCTCCCAAGTGGCAGACACTCCAAACTCTTTGAGTCTCGCCTCTCTTCTCTCATCGTGCTTGTGAGGGCATGTGTCCCTCCTTGCTGCCCTTCTCCTATGAAAGACCTTCAAAGACTTCTTCAATGAATTGTCCAGCCTGATCTTTAGAATTTCATGATGCTTTTAACCCATCATCCCCTGCTCTGGGGCTGCCGTACATTTTTGAGAGAACAAGAAAGTCCCATTCTCTGCTCTTTTTAAAAAGTTATTGCATATCAATTCAAAACATAAAATTTTAATTTTAACACTGAATTACTACATAGTTCACTAAATATTATTTAGTCCCAGGATCATAGCCATTGGTCTAAAATTAAGCAGTAATGAATAAATCCACAGGAATCTGGTATTTGCTGTGGAGTATGGAATTTATTACTGAGGATTTATCTCAGTTTGGATTCTAGGTTCACCCCATTTTTCAATACAACTGCCTTGTTCTTAAGTTATATGAAGTACTAAAGAATTAAACAGAATGAGTATTACTAAGAAAATTTATGAGATGTTTCAAGATCATTCTGAACTTTATATTCTTATCTCTGAATTTCCCTAATATTAGGATATTGCAGGGGTCAGCCTTCAATTTCAGCAGCTTTAGAAATGGGGGCACATGAGGAAGCAGACATTTGCACATGTAGACATCCTGATATCTGTTTAATGCAGTTATACCAGCAGTGAGACAAAGCATGATTTATACTCATCAAAATGTGTGGAAGCCTTCAGGAATTCATTTCTACCATGGTACGGAAATTTGTCAAAATTTATATTATTATACTGTGGCAATAGTAAATTTAGTTGCCAGATGCCATCTGTTCATGGCCACTGTGAATTGGGATCCCTGCATTTCTTCAATGAATTGGCAGGACTTAAAAATTTAAAGAAAAGATTTTTTAAAGCCGTATTTTTTAATCCCCTAGCCATTTATTAATTTTCTCTTTTTCTTTCTTTTAACAACAAAAAAATGACTGTTGACTGAATTTTATCTGCATTTCCAAATAAATCATGTTCACTCTAGTAAATAAAATATTTTAAAACATAAAATAAACTCAACTGCTATTTTACCTTACAGAGATCAACTCCATTAAAGTAATAGTTTATATTCATAATGCAAATATATTCACATACAGTGGTGATTAAACTAAATACAAAGTATTGAACCATCTATATTGTACTCATTGTTGTATAAGAATTTTAAGATGCTGTTAAATATTCCTTGGGGGTATAATTTTTAACAAATACATTATATTCCACTGTATACTATGCCATATTTTATTTAATAATTATCTACTTGAATATTAAGGTTAAGCTAACTTTTGTCTAACATAAATTAAACTTCAGTAAAATAATCAATTTTAGCTCAATTTGCAAAATAATTCCGTCATTTCATATTCAGTCATAGGGTTTACTTTATTCTTATATAAAGTATGTACTTTATATAAATATACTTTATATAAGTATACTTATATATAAAGTATATATATAAGTATTATTATATATAAAGTATAAGCTTGTAAACTTTATATAAGTATACTTATATAAACTTTATAAACCTTTATAAAGTATAAACTTTACAAAAGTATACTTACATAAAGTATAAACTTATATAAAGTTTTGGATCACTTTAATATCCTTAATTATTAATTTATGCTGGACATTAAAATCTGAATCATTAGATTAAATGCCATAAACTCTTTTACAAATCAGACAATGCCAAATTGATTTCCAGAAGTTCCTTACCCATATATATTCCAATTAAAATATCTATTTTATATATTCATTTATATAAATGTCCTTTGCCAGAATTTTTTTAAAACTGAGTTTACTGTTACTTGAATTGACTGTGAGAACTCTATATACTAGAAATTGTTCCTACCATGTTTATTAGAAAGACTTCATCTCAGATTTTTATTAATTTTGTTTAAAATATTTATGTAAGTCTAGAGAGTGGAAAATAGTTTTCTTTAATTTTTTTAGTAAGTCCTATGTTATTGAAAGAAACTTAATAGTCTACACTTTTCACAGCAGTCTTAACATTTTATTTTTTACCTTAACTGGTATACTGAACTATACTGAAACATAACAAAATGTTCATGTGTTGATTATAATGTTCTTTCAGTCTTGACAAAAGCACATTAAGATACACAACTTTTCTGCTCCCCAGAAAGTTCCCTTATGCCATTCTCCAGCTGCCCACACCCCAGAAGCAACTGCTGATCTGATTTCTAACATTGTCTTTTATTTTTGCCTATTCTAGGTTCTTGTGAGCTAGGAACATCCAGCTTCACCACATCACTAATTTCCTTCCCGTTCGTGGCTTTCCATTTTTATTTTTTATTTCCTTTTTTGAATTCTTTGATAGTGCTTTCTGGACGAGCAAAGTTTTAAATTTTGATGAAGTACAAATTACTTTTTTTAAACAGTTTGCTTACAGTGCTTTATAAAAGAAATGTTGGTCTATTTCAAAGTCACACCCACCTTAAATTGATACTTGAGTAGTGTGACGTAGTGGTTGGGGTTCATTGTTTCCCCTATAGATATCCAGTCTCTTTAAAACTATTTATTAACACACTTTCCTTTTCTCATTGAAATTACCAATAAGCTTGTGAGAGAGGACTTTGGTGTTCTTGTCAAAGATTACTAATCCACATATGTATGGATCATTTTCTTTCTATTCGGTTCCATAGACTATTGACTGTTGTCTGTCTTGACTGCTGTCAGTTATAATAAATTCTGAAATTAGAAAGGGTACCCATTCCAACTTGTTTCTGCCTTTTCAAGATAGTTTGGCTAGTCTTAGGCCTTTTCATTCCAAATGCATTTTGAAATTGTCTCATTAAGTCAAAAAAAAGTCTGACTTCTAGGATTTTTATTGGGATGTGTCAAATCTACAGGTTAATTTAAGGAGAGCTAACATCTTAGCAAAATTGCATACTGCAATCATAAACATAGTTTATCATTCCATTTATTTAAGTATCTTTTAATTTCTCTCAGCAATATTTTAATTTTCAGTGTAGAGGTATGTTTATAAAACATTGCCAGTTATATCCCTGAGTGTGTGATTGTTTTTGATGGTACTATAAGTGATACTTTTGTATTTCATTTTGTAATTGCTCATTCCTAATATAGATGTGTGTGTGTATAATATATATATAATATATATGTGTATATATATATTGTGTATATATATAATACATGTGTATATATATATATCATATAGAATCTCTATAATGTTTACACATACACATCAATACAAACACATTTTTGCATATGAAACTTTTATCCTGAAACATCACTGAGTTCACTTAGTTATGATTGTTTTCTCACAGATTTCATAGGAGTTTCTAAGTACTTTATCTTAGTTTCTGTCTTTACTAATTTTTATGATTTTATTTTCTAGTCATATTACACAAATCAGAATTAAGTAGAATAAGTAGAATTCTGAATAGAGTTGGTGAGAAAGAATATCTTTGTCCTATCCTCAATCCTATGAGGAAAGCATTCAATATCTTAACAATCAAAAATTATATATTCTGAATGATCTTCACTGATGTCCTTCATCATTTTGAGAAAGCCTCCTCCTATTCCTAAACTTTTAAGAGTTGTTTTCATAAATGATTATTGTGTCTTATCAAATGCTTTTTATGGATCAACTATAATAATCATGATTTCTCCCTCTATCTATTAATATAGTGAAAATATAATGAAGATATTGATTGATTTCAGGAAATATTTGCCTTTCTGGCATATACCAATATTGATCACAGTATATTATCTTTCCATGTTATAGTTTGGGATTCCTTTTCTAATTTTTAAAATGATTTTGTGCTTACATGCATGAAACCCTGAGATCATGAACTGAGCCGAAATTGAGAGTTGGATGCTTACTGACTGAGCCACCCAGGTGTCCCAATAATTTCAATTTCTTAAAATTAAGATACAGGGCTCTTTAGATTTTCTATTTTTTCTTGAATCATTTTGGGTAATTTGAATCTATAGTAAATGGTACAAATTAGATTATTCCTTTTTTTTTTAAGATTTTACTGGGGTACATGGGTGGCTCAGTGGGTTAAAGTTTTTGCCTTTGGCTTAGGTCATGGTCTCAGGGTCCTGGGATCGAGCCCCACATAAAGCTCTCCACTCAGTGGGAAGCCTGTTTCTCCCTCCCTCTCTCTACCTGCCTCTCTGCCTACTTGTGATCTCTGTCTGTCAAATGAATAAATGAAATCTTTAAAAAGAAAAAGAAAAAAGAAAAAGAACCTATAATTAAACTCCAAACTGTGAAGCAACTCACCACATTGAATGAGAACAGAAATTAGTAGAATTTAAAACAGAATTAAGAGAAGTCTAACAAATAGGTAAATCTCTGATGATGCTGATTAAGAAAAAAAAAATCCACACATAACCCATATGCAGTAAAAAGGGGCTGTCATTACAATATGAACAGGTATTAAGATCATACAAGGATGTTGTATTTGGTCATTCTGAAATGACCAAATCCTAAAATCACTGGTAGATTTTACCAAGCTAATTATAATTGAGTTTATTATTCCAAGTTTTCAAATGTTTGTGCATGTTAGGTTCACTGAAGTTGTTAAAATACGGACATCTGGCCCCGAATCCTAGAGATGTTTTGTTTCTGAGTATGAGTGCAGGCCCAGGATTTACTTGCTTAGCACACGCCTGATGTGAATGTGATAGGGACGCTCACCTGTGTCCCAGATACATACTGACTTTCCTGCCAGGCACCGTGCTACTTGGTTCCCATGCCAGGCTTTACTTAATCCCCATAACAATCCTATGAGATACAAACTATCATGATCATTCTCAAGAGTCGGAAGCCGAGATTTAGAGAATGTCTGTCACTTGATCATGACCCCAGAGCTGAGATGTGGAACAGAACTTGATGATACACTTTGTCTGGCAACTTTTGCTGATCAGGTCTATGCTGGACTTCTATGCTGTAGGCTACTTTATTTTACTGTGGCAGGAAAAAAAAATGGTTCATGAAAACTTGGCTATGTCATAAAGTAAAATTTCATTATTATGTATTGAATTCATTTAAGGTTTTCTGTTCTTTTTTGTATGTTTGTGTTTGTTTTCTGTCAAAGGAAGTCTTATTTAATCCACTCTGTGATCAAGTTCAATCTTGGATCTTCTTCCCCTTTTCATCTTAGGATGAATTGGTATAATCACATGAGTCACCAGAGGAAATGGGAGTTCTCTTATCTGGTTTGTATGTATCTACTTTCCTGTGAAGTTATATATCTTCTTTCCTGGATGTATCAACTTCTGCTCCCAGATAATGTCTGGAGTCCAAGGTGGGCATATAGATACTCAGGCATGCCTTCAAGGCCACATTGTTATTTTGAGACAGTTGATTCTCTCTTTGTCTTCTTACACCTCTCTGGCACTCCTGACATCTCCCCACTATTTTTCCCATGCTTATCATCCAACCCAATAGGGAGAATCAAATTCTAGTATTTGCTTTTGAAGAAATGACCAGTTTATATGAGGAGATTTAAATATGTCATCTCTCTGTGAACCCAAACTCCCATGGAAAGGGGAAGGGCAAGGCATTTACTTCTGACTCTCCAGAAAACTTACTTGCAAAGTCTCTCTTTTCTTTTGGTCTGGGGCTGGGAGATACCCATAATTCTGGATTCAACATTCTCCCCTCAAAAGCTTTTACTTTCACATGACTCCAGATGCTTTTTGTTCTGTGTTTGTACAGGGACTTCTTCCAGGGCAAAGGAAATAGAGCGGGTCCTTTCGGTGTTTCAAGATAGTTCTTCCAGGATGCATCTCACTTTGCAATGACATGGTTATAGTCTGAGAAATGGATCGTTTTGAATTGGCAATGTGGTAGGTACATAAAGCATTTTTAACTTCCCTGAAGCACTTATTGTAAAAAAAGGCAGAAATATATATGGTATTGACCTTTATTCCATTATAGTGCACGTTGAAGACCACCATATGGGGAAAGTGATAGTTTTAACCAGGTTTGTTAATTATATGCAGTGTCAATATCCATCAGACAGTGAAATTAAAGCAATGTAACACAAAGCTAGGCAAAGAATGTAGCCTATTTAAGACTTTGTGTTGCATTCATGAATGTTATCTGATTCTTGATGGGGGGAGCTATTCTCATCAACTTCACATTTCAATTTTCCCTATAGATGATCACCTCTTTGGCTATACTGGCATTTTCAGAGGTGCTTCATGGAAGGTAAGTTCCAAAGGGTATGAATAAGTGTTATGTGTAGAAAGAGACAACATGGAAAACTGAGTTTGGAAATATTTCATAATACAGACTTGAACAAGGTCTTTACTATAAGACACCTCAATAACCTTACTCTATTAATGTACGTTGTGACCATTATACAGAGTTAGTATTAGTTTCCTAGAGCTGCTATAATAAAGTATCACTAAGTGGTGGCTTTAAACAACACAAATTTAATATCTCACTTTTTTAGATGTTAAAAATTGGAACTCGAGGTCTTGGTAGGGCCATGACTTCTCAGAAAGCTCTAGGGGGAAAATCCGTCTTGCTTCGTCTAGCTCCTGGTGTTTTCTGGCAATCTTCAGACTTTCTTGGATTGTAGATGCATCACTGGAGTCACATGCCATCTTCCTGCTCTGTGTCTTCAAATCATCTTTCCTCTGTGTCCAAATTTCCCCTTTTTATAAGGATATATTATAGGTCATATTGAATTAGCATTCATTCTAATGACCTCATTTAAACCTGGTTATCTTTATAAAGACCTTATTCCCAATAAGGTCACATTCTGAAGCTGTGAGGGCTAGAACTCTAATATATCTTGTTTTGGGGAGGGGGCAATTCAACCAATAACAGTGTTCTAAGGTATTAAATTCAATCTACTGATAACCTCATTCAGAGAGCATTTAGCAGTAGTAATAGTAGTAGAATATCATGGAACTCATTTTTGGAAATACTAGAGTATGTGGATGGCATTTCAGATACAAAACTCACTTCCTACTCAAGCTCAAACACAGGTGTATGTAAGTTCTTTTCCCATGCAAAAGTTAGTTTTGCTCAGGGTTATTCTATGGATAAAAAAATAAACTGGGAAAACTTTTCATTACTGATTATAAAGAATGTATATAAGAGTGAATATGATTTACCCCAGGTCATTTTTGAAAAGTTGGGGAAATATCCTTAAAATAGGAAGATGTTTATTGTTACTGCTGCCATTTTTTTTGTCATTAACTTGTCATTTTCCATTTGAGTACAGTTCTGCAAATATTAGCTTTAACTACTGATGGGTATTAAGAATTCAGACTTGCCTTACTGAAAAAGCTTGTTTGGGGGAGTAAAAAATAATTTAAATAAAGAAGGTAGGCTGTTCTAATTTGAATTGATCATCTGTGTGCACAGCATTTTCCTTTTATTTTTATTTTAGCATGCTCTTATTACCCCTCAGATAGTAGACTGGGTCATTTTTTTCTCAATTGTTCATTTCCTCTCCATATTAGATCATAAGTTCCAACTTATGTCATGGCCTCCCATGTAGCGTGTCCTGCCAGCCTCCTGACTTCGGGTTTGGTCATAGGATTTGCTTTGGCCAATGGAATATCAGTGGACATGACACACACAGGGGCTTAATTTGTGCTGCAAGTTTGGGCTTGCTTGCTTTTCCTCTTGTTTTTTGTTTTGAGGACATGCCTTGGGGAGCCATTAGTGTAAGGAGGGTAAGATACAAAATGGAAAAGACATGGATACCTATATAGTTTGGGGCCAGTCTCATCAGTACCCAGCCTAAGTCAGGAGAACGCTGGCCAACCCTTCTGTGTATGAATGATAAAGTTCTGTGTTATTGAGATTTGTGTGATAAGTAACACAGTATTATTTTAAAACACAATGATCTTGGCTCTTCCCACAGTTTGGCAATTGTGACCATTGCTGCTATGAAGAGCCAAGATGCCCTTCAACAGACAGATGGATAAAGAAGATATGGTCCATATATACAATGGAATATTATGCCTCCATCAGAAAGGATGAATACCCAACTTTTATATCAACCTGGATGGGACTGGAGGAGATTATGCTGAGTGAAATAAGTCAAGCAGAGAGAGTCAATTATCATGTGGTTTCACTTACTTGTGGAGCATAAGGAATAGCATGGAGGACAACAGGAGACAAAAAGGAAAACTGAATTGGGGGAAATCAGAGGTGGAGATGAACCATGAGAGACTGTGGACTCTGAGAAACAACCTGAGGGTTTTGAAGGGGAGAGAGGTGGGGGGTTAAGTGAGCCTGGTGGTGGGTATTAAGGAGGGCACATACTGCATGGATCCCTGGGTGTGGTGCATAAACAATGAATCTTGGAACACTAAAAAAATAAAATAAAATAAAATAAAAACCCACAATGATCTATGCACCTTGTTTACTGGTTTGTTTTCCTCACTACTTCTTGAGCTTCTTGAAAGTAATGACCATATGTTATATAATTTGACATTTCCTCAGCCTAATTCTTGCATATCATAGCCTCAAAAATGTTTGATGGGTGAATACTGAATGAGTGAATGACACACAAGACAATCTGAGTGGAATGTAAGAAGCATGGTTATTATGGAAACCCAGGTAAATAATTTAGAAAAAAACACTAGAATATTGCTTTGGTTCTGGAGGAAGGTTATATACATTCTTAGGCTAGAAGTAAAAACTTGTACCAATTCTAGTCCATTAATAAGCAGGGACACTAATTTCTAGATAAAACCAAACCTTCAGATCGGACCTTATAGTAACCAGAGGGCAAAGTCTGAGGTTACTTTTCTATTTTGATGCCAATGGCAATCTCTTTCATCAAGAGCAATCTGGACACATTCTGTGAGTCCACTTCCAACAACTGTAGGAACTTCCTACAAGTGCATTCCTTCTTGGTAATGATGCTTACTTCCGCTATTAATGATTAATGAGTAAACCTTGTTTTCTAAAATTGCTGTTATGGATAATGAATCCTTTATAAACGACCATTAGTGAGCACCATACATTCTAAGGTCAGTGTAGTTCAGTATCTTAAATATTATGGAAAGATGCAAAGATTCTAGAAGTTGTAAGAATTTAAAGTTCAAATGTGGACTTAATATGCACTTTCTTGTGGCAGTGTTATCTGAGGTCCAAGAGTAAGTTTGTATGTGTCTTTATTTTTCCTTATATCATGTGGGATTCTGAGTCGATCTGAAAGCAGCTGACAGCACTAGATAAAGATGAGTATAGTGAAGAATTTAATCGATAACCACTTTTATCTCAGCAACACACATTACACCTTTAAAAATTATTTGCACAAATGTTTATTCTTAGCTGGTCTCTATAAATAAGACGGAGCTCTGTGAAGAGTCAGAAAAATATTAGAGGAGAAGGAGCAATTCTGAATGTCAAAAAAAAAAAAAGTGCTGTGGTCAAGCGTCAGCAGTGAGTCTTTCCTGGAAGATATGATACCACAAGATCACCCCAAGCCACAGCGATGTCATTTCTCATATCAATTCTGCAGGCATATGGAACTCGTCTCTTGGGAGAAATTTCAAATTAAATCCAAGCACACCATTGATAAAATAGTAAAATGATGTTTCTGATGAAGAATACATTATAAAATTTAATACTAAAATAGCTTAGGAAAAAAACCCTGAATCTGTAATGAAAAATCTTTCAGATCTGTACATATTAGTGACTTCAAACATATACTAGGAAGTGAAGAATTTTATTTATTTTAGGAAATGTTATACCTGAAAAGTGTGGGGTAGTGATTAAAGACATGAAAGGCCAGTTTTAAAAAAGAACATTATTTTTGAAAGAGTAATTAGCTAGCTAAAAAAATAAGTACTTTCCCTACACATAGTAAAATGAACAGGTGTACTGTTTTAGGAACAGGTGTGTCTCTAAAGCAATCATGGGGCCCACAGGTGTGGACTGAAGTTGGTCAAAGACCATTGCTAGTCTATATCATGAAAACCACTGTTATTTATTTCAAGGGGACCCTAAAATGGAATTATCATATCTATAAAAGAACTGTGTTGATTAACAAGTGAGAAAATCAGGGTATGCCAGTAACCAAGTTTGGTTAGTCTGTGTGTGTTTCTCTCCCAGGAAGCGTGTATATGCGTGTGCATGTGTGTATTGGAATTTTTGAGCTAGTAATAGTAGAATGTGTAGTCTTGATATTCTGTCAAGATATATCTTCTCATGTTCTCCTACAGTATGAATGACTGTTTTAAAGTTTTATGTAGCCTTCAATGGGACAAGAACAGAATAACAAAGATGTTATTACCTGAATTCAAGGCACTTTAAAGAAAGTGTACGCATATTTGAAGAGTGTGGAGCAATGGGTCTGTCTATGGCCTTGGGACTCAGAAAGAAATTCACCAAGTGGAAGGTGATTTCTAAGGAAAGGAGACCCTTTCATTGAAAAAGTTTCCTTTTAATGTTGAACGCTAGTCTCAGTGATCATATGTGTGTGGGGTGTGTGTGTGTGTGTGTGTGTGTGTGTGTCTGTGTTGAAGTAAGATTGCTGATCTCCTAACAGGGTATTAGGGGTTCATTTAAAAGAACCAAAGGTTACCTCCTCTAATTAAATAATTGCTCATGAATTTCTAAAATGTATTTTTATTTTTTTTATTTTTTTTTTAAGATTTTTATTTATTTATTTATTTGACAGAGAGAAATCACAAGTAGATGGAGAGGCAGGCAGAGAGAGAGAGAGGGAAGCAGGCTCCCTGCGGGACTCGATCCCAGGACCCTAGGATCATGACCTGAGCCGAAGGCAGAGGCTTTAGCCCACTGAGCCACCCAGGTGCCCCTTGTGTCTTTTTTTTAAATCGAATTATGCATGAGAGTTAGTCTTTATTTTCCATCACCTTACTAAACCATCATGAGTTAATTTTCACACGTTAGGAAACTAAAATCAGGAGAGATTTAGTGACTTTTCTGAGCTACGTAAGGGGTGTATCACGCATTCAGACTGTGGCCTGGAAAGTTCACTTGGCAGCCCATATGTGCCTGTACTATATGTTTCAGGAAATTATTCTGACATTATTATGAAACTAAAAATAAACTCTTAATAAATCAAAGAAGTACATTATCCATTAGTCCTGATGGAAACCATATACAGTCTCAAATCTTTTTTTTTTTTTTTTTAAGATTTTACATATTTATTTGAGAGAGAGAGTGAGAGTGAGAGAGAGAGCAAGCATGAGTGTGGCAGGCGGAGGGAAAAGCAAACTCTCCGCTGAGCAGGAAGCCCAGCAGGGGGCTCGATGGGATCATGACCTGAACCCAAGGCAGATGCTTAACTGACTGAGCCACCCAGGCGCCCCATACAACCCCAAATCTTTAAAAGCATACAATGCACACTAAATGAGCCACACAATAATGCTCCCATCCACAGGCCTAATTTATTCCTTTTCTTCGTATTTCCTTTATGAGATACTTTATGAATATTTATCAGGAAGAGTTTCTTCCCTCCTTTTCTGAAACGGTGGGTGAGCACATGCTCTAAGCATCACGGCCGTGGATGTTCTGTATGTAGGCCCAGCTCTCAGGAAATGGTGCAGAGAGAGGAAATACATCCAGGAGAGTGTGGGAGAGAACTGGAAGATGAAATGGAAGCTGGAAGAGTTGCAGAAATGCCTCCATGACTTTCTGGAAGCTGCCGTCGGCAAAGGTGGTGTGCCCACATGTGTTCGTGGCCAATTAACAGGGAAAACTTGTTTTTTGCAGGTTAGGAACAACCCCCAAAATAGTGCTTTTTAACGGGCTACAGAGGCAGTGATGGCTGTTAGCACATTCTTAGTCATAACAAATAATGATCCCCAAGGGCTATCCTGGTACATTTTTACCTGTGGTGTCTAATTTATAAGTCACAGATAATTCCATAATTTCTTTTTAATAGTGGCAAGCTTCACCAGTGTCTCTCAACCTTTTCAAAAACACAGGCCATCAAAAATTAGCAGCACTAACGTATCATGCTTAGCGAAATAAGTCAAGCAGAGAAAGACAACTATCATATGATCTCCCTGATATGACGAAGTGGTGATGCAACATGGGGGCTTAAGTGGGTAGGAGAAGAATCAATGAAACAAGATGGGATTGGGAGGGAGACAAACCATAAGTGACTCTTAATCTCACAAAACAAACTGAGGGTTGCTGGGGGCAGGGGGTTTGGGAGAAGGGGGTGGGATTATGGACATTGGGGAGGGTATGTGCTTTGGTGAGTGCTGTGAAGTGTGTAAACCTGGTGATTCACAGACCTGTACCCCTGGGGATAAAAATATAAGTTTATAAAAAATAAAAAAATTAAAAAAAAATTAGCAACACTAAAAAGTTTCTATTAACACACTCTTAGGTCTTCTAGTGATAATTATAATTATGTTAAAAAATGAAGAAAAAGGAGCTCATCACATTACTCTGATTTCATGATTTAGAGGCGCTAGTCAAGAACACCCACAATTTCAGAAATGCCTCTTAGAGAAGAGTATCGTAAGTAAACTGTGTTATCACATAAGCCTTAATTTTATTACACCCTCTGATGTTTCATCCTTGCATACTTGTATTATGGTATGGACTGAATTGTGCCTCCCTGAAATTCATGTTGAAGCTTTAACTTCTGAGGTGATCTGGAGATGGAAGGGGAGGAATTAAGTTTAGATGTGAGGTGGGCCCCCCAAAGTGGGATTAGTGCCCATATAAGAAAAGACACAAGGAAGATTTTTCTCCCCACCTCTCTCTCAGCCATGTGGGGACGCAGTGAGAAGATGGTTGGTCTTCAAGTCAAAAAGAGGATCCTCACTGGAAAACTGACACTTAATCTTGGATTTCTAGCCTCCAGAGTTGTAGGAAATTAATTCTGTTGTTGAGGTCACCCAATCTACGGTAATTTGCTCTGGAAGCCTGAGCTAAGACATGGTATTAGCCAAATTCCCTAAAATTTTTTGAAAAGTAACATGATAAACCAGCTTGTTAATTTAGACTCTAAATCTACAACAACTCTCAAAGAAGATGTAGAAATGTTATACATTCAAAAACTCATTATCTGTTGAGTTAACTTATCAGTTAGTTATTTATCTAAATATTTTAAAATTTTATTTCATTTCTTTTCAATGTTCCAAAATTTATTGTTTATGCACCACACCCAATGCTCCATGTAATACGTGCCCTCCTTAATACCCACCACCAGGCTCACCCAACCTCCCACCCCCACCCCTCCAAAACCCTCAGTTTGTTTCTCATAGTCTACAGTCTCTCATGGTTCATCTCCCCCTCTGATTTCCACAGAAATCAGTTGCTTTCTTATACATTAACAATGAAAATATAAAAAGGGAAATTCGAGAATTGATTCCATTTACTATAGCACCAAGAATCATAAGATAGCTGGGAATAAATCTAACCAAAGAGGTAAAGGACCTGTACTCGAGGAACTACAGAACACTCATGAAAGAAATTGAAGAAGACACAAAAAGATGGCCATTCCATGCTCATGGATCGGAAGAATAAACATTGTTAAAATATCTATACTGTCCAAAGTAATCTATACTTTCAATGCCATCCTGATCAAAATTCCACCGGGATTTTTCAAAGAGCTGGAACAAACAATCCTAAAGTTTGTATGGAGCCAGAAGAGACCCTGAATTGCTAAGGAAATGTTGAAAAATAAAAACAAAACTGGTGGCATCATGTTGCCTGATTTCAAGCTTTTCTAATAAGCTGTGATCACCAAGACAGCATGGTACTGGCACAAAAACAGACACACAGACCAGTGGAGCAGCGTAGAGATCCCAGATGTGGACCCGCAACTCTATGGTCAAATAATCTTCGACAAATCAGGAAAAAATATCCAGTGGAAATCAGTCATTTATTTAGATATATCCCAATGTCACAGAGCAAGAAGTCAGGACACCTAGGTCGTACCTTGGGATTTTCTCCTGGTTGCTATCCAACCTTGGGAAAGCCTCTTCATAGCTCAGATGGATTAGTTAATTTCTTCTAAAAATGATTGTTTTGAAATGTTCGCAAGGCCCCCTCCAGTCTCAAAGTTCTACTATTAGTGCACTTTAAATAATGGAAGGCAACTCACACTCACCATTTTGTTCTCGCTGTACACCTGCCGCCAGAAGATCGGGCTCACCAAGGCTGATGTCATTGAGGCGGGTCCCCAGACACTCCATGCAGAGATGTTTGCACCACTCCTCGGCCTCCAGCTCTGCAAATGAGCACACAACACCAAAGTCAGGCAGTGCTGTGAGGAACGGCACAGGAAGAGAACTTCCTGAACCATTTTCCTAGGTAGGTGGTAAGAGTTAAAAATCTACCTGAAGAAAACAAAACAACCCCATAGTTTGGCTCTTAGGGACATTGCTGCTATGAACACTGGGGTGCAGGCGCCCCTTTGGATCATTACATTTGTATCTTTGGGGTAAATACCTAATAATGGAGATAGCTGAGATGTCCGTCGACAGGTGGCCCATATGGACAACAGAATACTACTCAGCCATCAGAAAGGGTGAATACTTAGCGTTTACATCGATGTGGATGGAACTACAGGGTATAATGATGAGTGAAATAAGTCAATCAGAGACAGGAAATTATCATATGGTTTCACTCACATGTGGAATACAAGGAACAGAGCAGAGGCTCATAGGGGAAGGGAGGGGAAACTGATGGGAAGTCATCAGAGAGGGAGAGAAACCACGAGAGGGTTGCTGGAGGGGAGGTGCATGGGGGCTGGGGTAACTGGGTGATGGGCATTAAGGAGGCACGTGATGTGATGAGCACTGGGTGTTATACACAACTGATAAATTACTGAACACTGTATCTGAATCAAGTAATGTAGTATTAGTTGGCGACTTGAATTCAAATACAATTTTTAAAAAAGAACACAAAAAAGCCTGTATTCGAGAAGTGAAAAAAAATCCCCACAATTATTTCCCAAGGGTTGACATTATAACATTTTTAAAAGTGATCTTAAGATATTCCAATGCATTTTATATTATTTACAAATAATAGACTGAGAATATTGTTTACTATCTACTATATTTTAGACTGATTTAATTTTTGGAGGGCAAGTACTCAGAAAAATTAATTAAATATAAAATAAAAATATGTAAATGAATCCTCGAGAAATGTCAGACTAAGATAAACGAGCAAATGCTTTCCTGAATGTGACTTTGATCTGTGTGCGTCGAAGCTCTGCTCCTTCATTCTGAACTGCAATGAGTCAAAGATCAGCATGAGAATGTGGTAACCTCTCTTCTGTAAACATCAAAAATGGCCCTCTTTAAAAAAAAAATTGGAGTAGGATATTCAAAGTAATTTTCCCTTTTAGAAAACTCCAGTTACCTAAGATACTGGTTATCTTCCAACTTCTTTATTTTCGCAAGTTTATTCTTTGCTCGAAACATTAGAACATCTTACACCTACACACAATCTTGTAGTATCTCACACTTCCACAAACATAAGCGAATTTGATTCTTATATAAGCCCCATGTGGGTGAGGTGGGTAAGCAGTGTCACACGTGGGTCCCTACCACTGGTCAGCACCGAGACGGGAACTGCAGCCCAGATCCTGTAGATATTATATTATGAAGGATCTGAAAAAAGGTATGAGGTTGACAATTTGGGGCCAAGCCCCAAAACTGCTGCCCAGAATCTGGATGAGAACTTTCCATTGACACCTGCCCAGAGAAATTTCTGACTTTTCCGCGTAGCATAAATCTGTACTAGGAGAGTCTAATATAGATTTCCTTCAAATCTCTTGTTACTCTCCGCAGATGACATTTCAACCTTTGCCTTGGCATTTTAAACTGCCCATAAAAAGTCATCTGTGACAGGTTTTCTTGACTCCAGGGGTTTGAATACCGACTGCTCTGCTCCATGGTCGACACCATCAAACCTGGGTAATGTTTTCTTCCTGGGCTCAGTCACACTATCTTAGCATCAAAACTAGGTTTGATCAATGAGATGTCAAGACAAATTTGTCATTTATTTCTAGTTTTATCAAGACCATAGAATACTGTTAGAAAAAAAAAAGAAAGAGAGCACTTAGTCCTCTACAGGGTACTAGTCTAATGAAAACAGTAATTCCCATGTTTGAGGCATGAAAGGTGTTTCTTTACCTAATGTGCGATTCCCCTATTTCATGACCAGCCTCTCAGTGGTTCTAGACACACCATCCACCTGGGGCTAGGAGGAAGTAGGTTCTCATTGAGCCTGGCCTCCTGCTTAGGTGGAATCAGAGCCTAGGTCTGGCTGTTTCGGCCTTTCCTTGGAAATCTGGAAAAGAATCCTTTCCGATCACAAGGCCACTAATACACAGACACGGCACTGGCTGGGGCTTACAGCTTTCAGAAAATCTCCTCTAGTGAGGGAATGCCAGCCCTCCCGAGAAAATTTTACAGGAGCAGTGGCAGCAATGTATTGAAAATTATTTTCACCAGATAGAAGAGTTTTGATTTATAAGATTTATAAAAGTTTGAAAAGCTTTTCCAACAACAAATCAAAATCTCAAGCCAATTTCCATGCCGTGTCTCTAGACATCCTTGACGTTTCTGTGAAGGGAGATAATATGACGGCATTTTTCCTTTTTCACATTTTTTATGTCTTGCATATTTCTCAGGACCGCACAATTTTAAACCATCAGGAAAATCATATGCAATTAACATCTGCCTGTGTCACTCAACCTGATAGTATTTCTGATACTCCATAAATAGAACTCAGACTACCCAGGATGCTTCTTGGGGTCAGAATAAAAATACGAAATATGACAGACACCTTTGGGCCAGCGTTCCCTTGAAATACAAAGTCAGCTCATGCCCAGAAGTCGCAGAAACATGGCACTCATTTCTATTAATTCTCTTGTCCTGGGATTCAATAAGTCCAGTACAAGGATTCTCTGAGGCTAGAGCTCACGCTCTCAGGGAGAACTCAATGGGGCATTTGCGTAAGAACTAGGGAGTCTCCCGTGGCAGAAATGAGGAGTGTCCCTGGGCTTTTTACGGGCAGGTAAAAATGTCTTTTGCATCAAATCCTAAGAATCGCAATACTTCAGTGTTTTAATAATGCAGTAGCATGTAGGAACAGAAGTAGCAAAAGTAATAAAAGTAGAGGATATACAGTCACACGAAAGAAAACTGTAAACAATTTCAGAAAGAGAGAGAGGAACAGAGAGAGCGAGAGATCCTGGCGACTGAGTACCAGCAGAAGTTCACTCCTCTTCTAAGAAAAACTTAGCCATGAAACAGCTACAAACGAGGCACTGTTCTGTGCGAGGAGGTTATATGAAAAACACACCGTTTCTGTTGTCTGCAGCGTTCGTCTCGTGGGGTGGGCAGGTGCCTTCAGGACACGGTGCCCGGCAGGGCTACGGGCTTGGCTCCTACGAACCGGGAGCTGTGGCAAAGGCCAGCAGCTTGGGAGGAATGTGGTCAGGGACGAGCCGGACAAGCAGAAAGAAGGGGAGGTGATGTGTACACGTCAGAGTGTGAGTGTGCGAGTGTGTGTGTGTCCGTGAGTGTGTGGCAGGATACGTGTGAATGCGTGGGTTTGCTAGTGAGGAGGTATTCGTGTGAGTCTATAACAGTGTGAATACGTGTGTGTGCTTTAGTGTGTGCGGGTACTTGTGACAGTGTGTATGGACGTGTCCGTGTAGGAGTGAGGGTGTCTGCTTGTGAGAATGTGCGGGGCTATGTGTGGGTGTGGGGATGTGTTTGTGTGAGTGTGCTAGAGGAGCGACGCTGGACTGAGGAGGTGGCCAGGGGCCAAGGCGGAAAGGCGTCTCCTGGGGTCTTCTGAGCATCCCGGGCAGCCCGGAGACCGTGCAGCCGACTGACAAACGGTCAGCGCTGTCCCTGCTCTTCCAGTACAGGAGTGCCCCCCAGATCCACGGGTTCCGTCACCCAAACATGGCTGGAACCAGCCGATCCTCCTCTGATACAGATCAGGGGGTCATAGTAGCCGGACACTATGTCACAACGCCTACGTCCCCACGTCCCCACATCTTAGCGCGGGGCATTTTCTCATCGCCCCTCATCTCAAGTGGGGCGGGTACTGCACAAGGTATCTGGAGAGACACCACATTCATGCAACTTTCGTTAGAGTATGATTGTTTATTTTATTATTATTGTTGTTAATCTCTTACTGTGCCTAATTTGTAAATAAAACCTTCTCATGAGTATGGGTGCATAGGAAAAACACAGCCGAATAAGGTTTGGTTCGATCCCTGGTTTCAGGCATCCATGGGTGTCTTCGACTGTACTGTCCAGGGCAAAGGGCGGGGCTGTGGTACTACTGAGTTCAATGAGATCAACCCCAAGCCTTTATCTCACAAGCACTAAGCTTTGTAATCTGCATACTTGATTGAATAGATTTGTTCCAAATAACCTGAATTTGTTTAGGTATTATATAATAATTTGGTTTTAAAGATTTTATTTATTTATTTGATAGACAGAGATCACAAGTAGGCAGAGAGGCAGGCAGAGAGAGAGAGAGAGGAGGAAGCAGACTCTCACTGAGCAGAGAGCCCGATGCGGGGCTCGATCCCAGGACCCTGAGATCATGACCTGCCCCGAAAGCAGAGGCTTAACCCTCTGAGCCACCCAGGCACCCCCTGGTTTTTTTTTTTTTTTTAAACCTGTTTTTGATAGTCACCTTTCAAATGATTATACCTATGCTTTTTACTTGTTCTTTCTTAGGAAAACTATGTATTGAAGTCCTTTAATGTTTTATGGTATGTTAATTTATTTTGTCCTATCATTACTTAACTAGTGTTTATCTCTGAATTATCCTCCATCTTTTACCTCCTCTATTTTATTTTTGCAGAACAGAAGAGCTTAAATACAAATGCAATCATCTAAACCCATTGCACTTTAAGATGTTTATTTTCCCACAGACTCGGTGCCTTTTGTCTTTCATTTTATCTTTCAAACTTGTACCTACATGTAGTGGCTAAATAATTAAATTTCTTTAGGGGCACCTGGATGGCTCAGTTGGTTGAGCTTCCTACTTTTGATTTCCATCAATGCTGTGATGGGGAGGGGTTGGGATTCAGCCCATATAGGGTTCCCCACTCAGTGGGGACTCCGCTTATCCCTCGCCCTCCCGCTACATGCACTCTCTCTCTCTCTCTCTCAAATTTAAAAAAAAAATAATTAAATTTCTTTAAAGAGAAATATAGGCACAAATGTGTTCTATGCTTTCTACGTTTTCTCTTCATGATGGAAGTGTTTTTTCTTTAAGATGTCTTTTTTTATATAGCATGCAGGTATGCTCAAATTTTCAATTCTGGTAAGTACTTTTTCTCTAGAACTGACACCCAAATAATGTGTTCATTATGTATGAAATTAGTTAAATGAAGAAGTTTGGTAACTTCCAAAAGAAAAAAATTGGAAGATGTTTGGGGATAACCAGTCAAATGGAGAAAAGAGACTGAGCTAAATGAGTGAATTATGAGATGAACGGGTTTAGTGATTTTTGGGAAAAAGATCAAGGGAAAGTTCAAAACAGCAATACAGTGGAAGGAGGAGGGCCCCTCCCCGAGGAGCGTCCTTCCTTCACAGAATCCTGGGGCGAGAACCGCAGTATCCTTTTGTATGAGAAGAGGTCTCTACAAGCAGACCTTGAATTAATGCCTACTGAATAAATGATTCAAGTCAAGCTTTATTACTTTCACTAAATTTAGGCCTTAGGTTAATGATATAAAAGTTAAATGATCCAAAATAGGCTATATTTTGGAAAAGTTTTCATCACATACAGAAAACAGTGAAAAAGTTTTCATCCCATATATAGAAAATAGGCTAGCTGCCAAAGTCATAGAGCACTAAGTAAAATAAAACCTAAAAAATAGCATTAAGTCAAGTTCATGTTAATTTACTACAAGATTCACAACTGGTTTTGTATGGAAATAATGAAGTATTGCATTTAGTCCTCAATGGGTTTAGCTTTTCTTAATAATCTTAGGAAAATGTAAGTAAAATAATCCTCACGTCTTCACAAAAACCAGTAATCCTTAAGTATTATATCTAATTCTTATCTTCTGTGCAGACTTGCTATGATTTGGTAATAAGTGTTGTTTTTATATTTATTAAAGCCTTTTTAAATACATGCTTTGCTGGAAAGTGAGGAAAAATGTCTCCTCACCAGACTCATGCTTAAAGAATATAAACACCCCTCACACTGCTATTGGAAATTTATAGAACTGTTAAAATATATGATGTTTTGATAATGATTTTCATTCTTGAAAACTGGCTTCTACTTGCTCCTTGAGTGGCCTTGTTGAACTTTTCTTTTTCTTTTCACTTTTTTTCTGCAGTAGGAAGACAGGAAGCCATGTGTTTCAACAAATATGTGTCTCTGTTTTCAGGTCACAGAAAAGAGCTTGATTTGTCGGAGTCAGATTGGTAGAACTGATCGGTTTCAAGATTGAAGAACTTGTTATTAGTTTTCTGAGGAGCAAGGGCATTTATTCCCTTTTCCTCATTCCCCTTCCACAATCCCTCACACCCAATAATCCTTTAAAACTTGTTCTTGAACTGGATCTCCTCAACTTTAGCTCCTCCAGACCCATGTTTGGATGGGACACCATTCCTCTCTATTTGCACAGAGCTCTGGACACACATTCTGCGTACCCCCTGTATATCACAAGTTGTCTGTCTGCCTTCTCATCAGCATACTGAAGATACTGGGAGTGTGGGACACATTGATTCGGTCGGCTCTAGGTCTTGGCACGGCACCTCCATGTGGAAACTAATGAATAAATGTGGAATAAGTAAACAGATGGGATTTTCAGTTATTTCCCAGAAATTTAAGGCATATTCTAGAACCAAATGCAGGTAATTTGGGCATTGGTCATTTGCCAGTTGTTTTGAAGTCTCTATTCATCCCTACTTAAGGGAAGATTATAACTTTGCTATTCACAGCTGACTTATCTAGATAAAACACATCTTTGATTAGACAGGGGAAGGGAGAAATAGTGAATAGAGTTCTTTACAGAACATCAGTAATTCTAAAATATCTCCCATTCAAAACGTTTCTTGTTTCTGATTTTATTAAGTTGTCTTTTTCTTTCACCTTATTGGTGGTATTTATACCAGGAGGGCAGTCTGGTATAAATCCCTCTGATTCTCTATGTGATAAACCCCCGATCAAAATTTCAGAGATATGGGGATGGAATCTGAGTAAAGGTCAACTTAGAACCAAGGAAATGAGCTATTATTTTAGCGAATTCCATCTTTCATGCACACAATCATAACTTATTTTCCTTTATTTCACAGCAGTTTGATACATCAAAATTTTGAATTCAGAATAGAATACCTTTTTCTGCTATTTCTCTCCTTTTGTGATTTGGAGGCATAAGGTTAGGCTTTTAGATGTGGCTAAAGAGAAAAGTGCTCCTGCCTAGCCTTCAAAGTAACAAATGGCAAATAGCAGCAAATGACAGAATCATCAAACGCGCTGCTCTTTAGCCGGGCAGGAATTTGTTGCAGAATGCTTTAATGTAGAGGTTAGTTAATGACACAAGAGCTTAAAAACAACTCAGAGAAAATAAGAAAGAACACAAATCAACACAAATAGTCTGAAAATGATGGTATACTCGTGTGTGTGTTTGTGTGTGTGTGCGTGCGCGTGTGGTGTAAAGCTGGAAACAGGATGTTACATATTACAAGAAAACAGGATTAAAAAGAATCCTAAGCCCAGTTTGAGAATAAGTGCATTTCTGTGATGGAAAGCCAGCGTCAGGACAGAATACTTTCCCATCTGCAGAATTCTTAATGGATACCAACAGAATATTTGATACACACATTTTAAGCTTTTCACAAGAACAATTATGAAGCAGGGAACTTTTTGAGAAAGAGATGCTGTCAAGAGATGTCATCTTACTGGTGTTCTCATAAGGCCTAAAAGCAATTCCTCTCTATGTAACAATCATGAGGTGCTTGGGAGTGGTAAGAAAACGAAGAAAGAGAAGAGCTATGTGTTGACATACGAAAATGTTGCCAGTGCTATGGTTTTTTAAGACTATAGTCTAAAATCATATAGGGATCTAAAACTTTCTAACTCTACAGCCAAATTTATTACTAAGGCATTTGGCAAGAGCTCATATTGAGTATAGAATTGACTTTGGCCAATAATCGCAATAAGCCTAGAAGTGTAGACACCCCCAGAGCTTCTAGAAAGGAACACAGCCTTGCTGACACCTTGCTTTTTGCCAAGTGAGAGTCGTGTTGCACTTCTGGTCTTCAAAAATGTGAGATAGTACATTTGTATTGTTTCAAGCTGCTGTGTGTGGTGATTTGATATGTTAGTCACTGAAGACCAAAACCAACACAAAGGCCAAATAGTCTATTCCTCTCTACTAGGCAAACCTCCAAGCAAATAAATTAGTGGAATTTGATCCATAAAAAATTAGAAATATACATACAAACATACAAATAGATATATACATAAGCACAATGTGATTAGATTTGCTTGTAGCTGAAGAAATTAAGGATTTCCTAATTATTAAAATTGGGGTAATGAAGTCTCAAGACAGAGAACACAGATGCTACTAGAGCTAAGCAAAAACCTCAATAGGGCCAATAGAGGAGGGTTTGAGGGAGAGTTGGAGTCACCGTCAGAGAGATGAGATCCATTGTGGATCTACAGACACTAAGAGAAGACTGGGTAGATGGGTACACAGTCTATAAAGAAGGCATGTGAAAGGGTGTGTGAATTTAGGAACCAGATGCCAAATAATAGGCACATAGGATTAAAGGCCCACACTGGGTTGACAGGGACCAGAGTAATTTTTAGGGACAGTCTTCTAGTTTCATGACTCTGAGGGAGAATGAAGGCAAAAGGAAGGAAGACGTACCCTGCAGGAACTTGGTAGTAAAGGAAAAAAGAGAAAAAAAAAAAGGAAAATTTAGAATCTTGTAAGACAAAAAGTTGTCACAATATCAGAGAACTCACAATCCCTCCTCTACCACCAATGCAAACAAAATCCTTGAAACACTACCTAGACCTCCTTACACTAACAGAAAAGTGTTGAATTAAACCAGGTCTGTTAAATAAAACACTCAGTCAGAAGAACCAGCAAAGGAAATAAGTCCATGGAGAACTGCTGCAGGCATTCAAGAAAGGAGAATTCACACAAGTTCAAATCTCTTTAGGAAAACCACCTTTCACCTCACCCCATTCATCCAAAATGGTAACATGAAGCAGAAGAAAAACCTAAGTGCACACTCCAAAAAGAACGGAATATATCCAAGCAATAATTTGTGGATATAAGCAATCAGCTTGAATTAGAAATTCAAAAAGACGTGGGGTTATGGACACTGGGGAGGGTGTGTGCTATGGTGAGTGCTGTGAAGTGTGTAAGCCTGATGATTCACAGACCTGTACCCCGGGGGTTAAAAATATATTATATGTTTATAAAAAATAAAAGATTTAAAAAAAAAGGAAAAAAAAAGAAATTCAAAAACTAAGAATGGAAATGAATAAAAAACAGGAGAAATAAAGAGTGGAATGCATCTAGCAAAGAAGGGAAGAAAAAGACGAAAAAACCCTCAGAAGTAGGAAATAAACTGCAAGGTCCCAAAGGCAGAACAGACTCAAATTGGAATTTATCAAGAGGTGTTGACCAAAGTAAGAAACTATAACTGTCATAAAGAAAGAGGTAGAAAGAAGCAGAGAGAAGCAGTGGCCATGGATAAAGAGGCAAACGAATCATGGTGGCTTGGACTAAAATCTAGGAGAGTGGGCGCAGAGGGGTTGAGAACTGTGCAGATTTGGGATTTCTTCGTGAGAACCTATGATGTTTGCAAGCCTGCAACAGTCAGAATATGAGGGAAAGGGAGAAGGTAAAGATGAACACAATGTTTTTTTGCCTCTGCCATGGGGAGGATGGAGCTGTCTTCGAGTGATATGGTGAAGGCTGTGGGAGAGGCAAATTTGGAAGAAAACAAGAGCTCAGTTTTAGAAAAAACTTTTAGATGCTTCGTAGATAACAGAAGTGGATAGGTGAGTGGGAATTTGGATATATGACCTAGGTTCGGCAGGCGAGAATTCTACCACTGAACCACCCATGCATGGGGTTTCGACCTTGGTGTTCAGGGTGAAGCTTCAGATTACATGTATAAATGTAGGGAGAACAGCATGTGGATGTTACCTAAAACCTCGTGTCCACATGAGACCACCAATTAGTTTGCACAGACAGGAAAAGAGAAGACTTCTAAGGACTATGGCCTGGGCTGTCCCACAATTAGAGATCTGGGATAAGAAGAGGAAGGAAGGCTTAGAGTAACAGACATCTGAGGAAGAAATAAGAAAGTGTATATCATACACTGGAAATAAGAACAAAAAGGGTTTCAAGAAGCCAAGGATTGTTTTATTGTTCTTTTCAGCTTTATTGAGATCTAACTGACAAATAAAATTGTAATATAAAGTGTTCCATGCAATCTTTTGATATGTGCATACATTGTGAAAGAATCCCTACAGTCTAATTAATTAATGTATCCATCATCTTTAATTAATATGTTTTATTTTGTGTGTGTGTGAGAATACTGAAGTTCTACTCTGTTAGTGTGTCTCGGATATACAATCCGGTATTAGCAACTATAGTCACCATGTTGTACATTAGATCCCCAGAACTTATTCATCTTATAACTGAAAGTTTCTACCATTTTAGCAACTTCTTATCATTTCTCCCACTCCCCACATAGAATTTTTTAATTCCACATAGAATAATACGATGAAGTATTTGTCTTTCTCTGACTTGTATCATTCAGCATAATACCCTCAAGGTCTGGGCATGTTGTCACAAATGGCAGGATTTCCTTCTTTTTTTTAAGCCTGGATAATACTCCACTGTGTGTGTGTGTGTGTGTGTGTGTGTGTGTGTGTGTGTGTGTGTGACATTTTCTTTTTCCATTCATCCCTTAATGGACACTTGAGTTTTTTCCATACTTTGACTACTGTGAATAATGCTGCAATGGTCATGGAAACACAGTATCTCTTTAAGACAATGATTCCTCTTCTTTTAGATATATAACCAGAACTGAAATTGTTGGATCATATGGTAGTTCTACATTTAATTTCTTGAGGAATCTCCAGATTCTTTTCCATAGTGGCTGAACCAATTTACATTCTCACCAACAGTGTACAAAGGTTCCCCTTTCTCCACTTCCTGGCCAGAATTTTTTTTATCTCTTGCTCCGCATATATGGTTGATTAATTTTCTACAAAGGCACCAAAAATATACAATGGGGAAAGGATAGTCTCTTCAATTAATGGTGTTAAGAAAACTGATTATCCATAGGCAAACAATGAAAATGCATCACGGTCTTACACTTTACACAAAAATCAATTCCAAATGAATTAAAGACTTGAAGGTAAACCTGACAGCATGAAACCCCTAGAGGAAAACGGAGGGGGTAAGCTCCTTGACACTGATTTTGGCAATGACTTTTTGTATTTGACACCAAAATCACAGGCAACAAAATAAAAATTAAAACGTGGAATTACATAAAATTAAAAAGCTTCTGCATAACAAAGAAAGTCACCAACAAGAGGAAAAGGCAACTTACAGAAAGGAAAATAAAGTTTGCAAACCACATATCCTATTGGTTAATATCCCAAATATTCAAGGAACCGATACAAATCAAGAGCAACGAAACAGATAACCCAATTAAAAAAATGGGCAAAGGCCCCGAATGGGCATTCTTTCAAAGAAGACATCTAAATGGCCAACAGATACATGAAAGGGTGCTCAACATCACAACTCAGCAGGGAAATGCAAATCTAAACCACAATATCACATGACCAACTGTTTTAAATACTAGCAAACTCAAGTAAAATGAGGTTTAAAAACCAACTGTAAGATTTACCAATGTGGAGGGTATTCATTACCTTAATAAGATGAGTTTTTGTTAGGCTGGCAGAAATAAAAGATGAATCAAGTATGTGCAAGAAAAAATGGGACAGAGGAGACATGCATTAGACTTGGAACATGGGTAAATATAAAACTATTCAGAAGGTTTTCGTTTGTGTTTTATAAAGGGAAGAAGAGAGATGGCTCGGTAGCTGGAAGGGGAAGTGAGATCAAGAATTTAGTGCCATAAAGAAAGGGTAATAGGGTTTGTGCAGGTCAGTGAGAAGTCAGCAGTGCCATATACAGAGCTCCATGGGGATTAGATTCTGGAGATGGGAGATGACCCAGGAGTATAAGCTTCTCATGGTAACTGCCATGACAATGATAAAGGGCATGTTGACATAAGTTCTGAGACCCCCAGGTGGATAGTATGGTAACACAGAGGGTGGTGAAGGGAGACAGGGTTGGGAGGTCTCTTTGGAGCACAGGGTTCTGGGCCTTCTGGTGGCTCCTGTCAATGAAGGTGGAGTCTGCCAAAGGGCAAACTTATTCCCAAATCAGTGAGATATTTCCTCATGACTGCAGATTAAGTCCTCCATGGGTGGTCTCATGCTGAGCTCACAGATAGTCTTCTAATCCCTGCTGACAGCAGACTGCCAGGGAGGGGTGGGGGGGTGTCTTCGTGATTTTTACAGAAGGAGACTGGATCAGCAAGAGGCAGTTATTTCTTACTCAATCTGTTTAGCAAAACTTGGGGTCATCTTCGACTTCATTCCATGCCTTTCATCTCATATCATTCAATCCAATCAAGCAACTGGTAATTTTGGTTTGCATTAGGTGGACAGCACCATTCAATGTCCTGGGGATAAATAAAGTCTCTGTTTCTCTTTGTCTTGCTCACATTCTAATAGAAATAGGCAGGGCAATAGCAGAAAGTATTCCTTTAGGTCGTAGAGTCAGGCACTGATGGCAGCTTTTGCAGTGTGGTCAAGGAAATCTTATCTATAGATATGATACTGTCAAATGTAAAATTAAAATATTTCTCACAAATTACCCCCCCCCCCATTTCCACTGCTACAATTCTTTGTTTCCTTATCACTGCTGGACTAAGGTAAAAGCTTCTTCGGGACCTTCTCAGAGCAATCATGCCCACATATAATCCATAGGAAACACTTTAGCGCCTTGAACTGAGGCAGTTGTTCTAGTTCATTTTAAGCCTCTTCGTACTTCCTAATATTTCTGTATTTTATTACCCTATCTTTCAGAAAATAGCATTCTAACATTTTTCCTTTGCCATCAGTTGCTCCCTCTGTAACAAACATTAACACTATTCACCAATTTTTTTTAGTTCTTTTCCCTTAGGCTTATAGTATGATGGCACTTCCTTGTACCATTAACATCTGGTTTAGTCACTGGTTTGAACAGTGGATTATGAGTAGAAATTCCTTGTGATACTTCTGTATGAAAGCTGTAAGAGCTAGGTAGGTGTGTGTACAATTCTTTCTGTTCCCTTCCCATTGATTCAGTGATATAAAAGCAAGTAACAAAGTAGTGCTTGTGTAAGTCTAGATTTCTGATGTCATGATTAACAGAGCCATTCTACAGATCCCCAGGTTACATGAAAAAAATGTTTTGATGGGTTAAAGCACTGAGATTTGGGGATTTTAATGGCTACATACCCAATGTTTCCTAATTTTAAAAAAAGATGGACAAAAAAAAAATAGAAGTGGAGTGATGCTATTACACATGAAAAAATGGTGTCATTGTCTTAGTGGTCAGTGAGCAAGGGATAAGGAAACGGTCAAGGAACATGGGAAAAATGCTGATCCATCAAGCAGTGGTAAACTATTTGGCTAAAATATCACCTGCGATAACTTGGTGATGGCATTAGAAAATTCAGTAAAGTATGGAGAGGGGTTGGAAATACAATACTGATAGCAGGTGTTAGTGGCTGTAGCTGAATTTGGCAAGGTATTAAGGAAATGAATTGGTCAGTATGCACATAAAAGGGCTAAAAGGAAATAGATATGTATGCAAAATATTGGAGCCTTTCCAGATTGAAAAAAGCTGGGTCACTGGGTGTGATGCCCAGTGTGTCTGTTCACTTGGAGAAATGGCTTTGGGAGAAGATACGTAGGGTCTGGTTCTCCTACCAAACCTGACCACTCGAGGTCTGAACAAGAAACAGTAGGAAGCTTGGAGTTCAAGAGAAGCCTTTCTAGGAAGGAAATGTGGACATAAGTATTGGCACATGGAACTAAGTAAAACCACATAAATTTAAAAAGAGTTACACTATGAAAAAAAACATGAAGCTGCTCTAAAAGCAGTGAATGAATGGCTTTGGAGTTTGTATACCACGCTTGAGATCACAGGGCAGAAAGCTGTCTGAGAATAGTGCTCAGCTCCTAAAGAAGGTATGTACTCCCAGGTTTACTTCAGATATGGAGTCAAAGCAAGTAACAGAAATCAGGGAACTCCCAGAAGACCATGGGTTTTGGGTTATAATGCACTGGTGACTTCCCTCAGGGAGAAACAGTGGCACCTAATCAAGTAAAAGACCCCATCCACACATAGCAAGGTGCCTCTGCACCAGTGTTGATCCTGTCTCACGCCATGACTTGCCACTGGTGTGGGGGCCAGAGGTTTCTATCATGAAGACCCCTATCTGGACCCATTGCAGGGACAACTGAGCATCCAACTGGAGGTTAAGACTGGAGGAAGTTAAGACCAGGGCTGTGTCTTTAGGGGAGGAGTCAATGCATTTTGTGTTTAGGAAGAAAATTCACTGGATGAATTAGGCACTTGGGCAAAATGGCATTTTCTCCCTTTGGAATTAGTTGTTGAGTAAATTAGAAAGAATAAAATATTTCCAGGGCTTCTGGGTGGATCGGGCAATGAAATGTCTGACTCTTCATTTCCAGGTTGTGATCTCAGGCGTGGAGATGGAGACCCATGTCGGGCTCTGTGCTCAGTGGGGAGTCTGCTTCTCTTCCTCTCTCTCTCCCTCTCTCTCTCTCTGCCCTTCCCCACACACCCTCTCTCTAAAATAAATAAATAAAATCATTAAAAAGAGAAAGAATAAAATATTCTCCACAATGTTGCCTCAAAATACACAGTTTGAGCCACTCTGAAAGCATACAGGACAAACAGTGTCTGTAGTTAGGAGATGAGATGAATGTGGTGAGTATTTTTACTTATCTCTAAGAAGAACATGCTAGTGGTTTTGACCATTACATAAGTTGGAATCCTTATTTCATTCTAATCGTACATTCATAAAAGAAGAAAGCATGAGGACCACTCATTTTGAAATTCAAGTAATTAATGAGGAACATAAAAGTGATAATTATTCTGATAATTTGCAGCAAGATGATAATTAAGATTTGTATGTTCTATTCATATGATCATAAGTATTGTACAGCTTATAAAGATAGCTTTTCAAAAGCTAGTATCAAAATGAACAGATAATAAATATTATATTGATATTAATTTTACATTCATTGGGAATAAAGATCATATATCATTCAGAGAAAAGTACTTACATAGGTATGAAGAATTATTTAGTAGTAAAGATTTAAAAACAAAATACAGAAATCATAAAAGAACCCAACTGAATAGTTATAATTAAAACAAAACAAAACAAAACACTACAAGAGGGGTGCCTGAGTGCCTCTGTTGGTGAAGTGGCTGCCTTGGGCTGGAGTCATGATCCGAGGGTCCTGGGATTGAGTTCTGCATTGGGCACCCTGCTCAGCAGGGAGTCTGCTTCTCCATTTCCTTTTGCCCTCACTCCCTCCACCTCCAGCCCCAGCTCCTCCATGTGCTTTTACTCCCTCAAATAAATAAAAATCTTTGATAAAAACACTAGAAGAATTGTAAATATTAGATCCTGAAATTAATATACCTCTTTGATTCATAGATTTTAAATTCCAATCTTTATTTTCTGTCACCTTTGTGACCCAATCCAAACATTACATGATAATTTATTGAAAAACACATTTGTTCAAAATTGGTGGAATCACAATCCAGACTTAAAGCTCTATTACAAAGCTGCAATCCTCAAGACAGCATGGTATTGGCACAAAAAAAGACACAGATCAATGGAGCAGAATAGAGAACCCAGAAATGGACCCTCAACTCTATGGTCAACTAATATTCAACAAAGCAGGAAAGACTGTCCAGTGGCAAAAAGATAGTCTCTTCAACAAATGGTGTTGGGGAAATTGGAGAGCCACATGCAGAAGAATAAAACTGGACCATTTCTTACATTATACACAAAAACAGATTCAAAATGAATGAAAGATTTAAACGTGAGACAGGAATCCATCAAAATCTAGAGGAGAACACATGCAGCAACCTCTGTGATCTCAGTTGTAGCAACTTCTTGCTAGACATGTCTCCAAAGGCAAGGGAAACAAAGGCAAAAATAAACTACTTGGACTTCATCAAGATCAAAAGCTTTTGCACAGCAAACAGTTGACAAAACCAAAAGACAACTGACAGAAGGAGAGAAGATATTTGCAAATGACGCATCATATAAAGGGCTAGTATCCAAAATCTATAAAGAACTCATAAAACTCAACACCCAAAAAACAAATAATGCAATCGAGAAATGGGCAGAAGACATGAACAGACATTTCTGCAAAGAAGACATCCAAATGGCCACAGACACATGAAAAAGTGCTCAACATCACTTGGCATCAGGGAAATAGAAAACAAAACCACAATGAGATACCACCTCACACTGGCCATTATGGCTAAAATTAACAAGTCAGGAAATGACAGATGTTGGAGAGGAACTGGAGACAGGGGAACCCTCTTACACTGTTGGTGGGAACACAAGCTGGTGCAGCCATTCTGGAAAACAGTTTGGACGTTCCTCAAAAAGGTAAAAATGGAACTATCCTATGATTAACAAGTGCACTACTGCAAATATATTCTAAATATACAGATGTAGTGATCCTAATGGTACTTGTACCCCAATGGTTACAGCAGCAATGTCCACAATTGCCAAACTGTGGAACGAGCCCAGATGTCTACTGACAGATGAATGGATAAAAAAGATGTGGTATATTTATAGAATGGAATACTACCCAGACATCGAAACAATAAAATCTTGCCATTTGCAATGATGTAGATGGAACTAGAGGGTATTATGTTAAGGAAAATAAGTCAGTCAGAGAAAGACAATTACCGCATGATCTCACCGATATGTGGAATGTGATATGTGGAAGAAACAAAACAGGATCATAGCGGAAGAGAGGAAAAAATAAAACAAGATGAAATCAGAGAGGGAGACAAATCATAAGAGACTTTCAATCATAGGAAACAAATGGAGGGTTGCTGGAGGGGAGGGAAAGTGGGAGGATGGGGTGATGGACATTAAGGAGCACATGATGTAATGAGCACTGGGCACTGTATAAGACTGATGAATCCCTGACATCTACCTCTGAAACCAATAATACGTTTGTGTTAATTAATTGAATTTAAATTTTTTAAAATGGGAAAAAAAGAAAAACACATTTGTTGACCAGTTACCCTTTAAATTAATGGCTTCTGAAGTGACATAAATTAGAAGTAAATTTTCATATACTGAAGAAAAAATGTTATTAATTCAGATTCATTAAGATTAATGAATGAATGAATGAATCAATGAATTCATGAATTAATCTTAATTAATTGAGATTCATTATTTATGCACCACACCCAGTGCTCCATGCAATGTGTCCTCCTTAATACCCACCACCAGGCTCACCCATCCCTCCATCCCCCTCCCCTCCAAAACCCTCAGTTTGTTTCTCAGAGTCCACAGTCTCTCATGGTTCAACCCCCCCTCTGATTTACCCCAATTCAGTTTTCCCTTTCTTCTCTAATATCCTCCATGTTATTCTTTATGCTCCACAAATAAGTGAAACCATATGATAATTGACTCTCTCTGCTTGACTTATTTCACTCAGCATAATCTCCTCCAGTCCCGTCCATGTTGATACAAAAGTTGGGTATTCATCCTTTCTGATGGAGGCATAATATTCCATTGTATATATGGACCATATCTTCTTTATCCATTCATCTGTTAAAGGGCATCTTGGCTCTTTCCACAGTTTGGCAATTGTGGACATTGTTGCTATGAACGTTGGGGTATAGATGGCCCTTCTTTTCACTACATCTGTATCTTTGGGGTAAATACTCAATAGTGCAATTGCAGGGTCATAGGGTAGCTCTATTTTTAATTTCTTAAGGAATCTCCACACTGTTTTCCAAAGTGGCTGCACCAACTTGCATTCCCATCAACAATGTAAGAGGGTTCTCCTTTCTCCACATCCTCTCCAACCCTTGTTTACTGTCTTGTTAATTTTGGCCATTCTAACTAGTGTAAGGTGGTATCTCAATGTGGTTTTGATTTGTGTCTCCCTGATGGCTAATGATGATGAACAGTTTTTCATGTGTCTGTTAACCATTTGTATGTCTTCTTTGGAGAAGTGTCTGTTCGTGTCTTCTGCCCATTTTTTGATATGATTATCTGGCTTTTGAGTGTTGAATTTGATATCTTTATAGATCTTAGATATCAGCTCTTTGTCTATAGTTTCATTTATGAATATCTTCTCCCATTCTGTGGGTTGCCTGTTTATTTTGTTGACTGTTTTCCTTTGCTGTGAAGAAGCTTCTGATCTTGAAGAAGTGCCAAAAGTTCATTTTCACTTTTGTTTCCTTTGCCTTTGGAGACATGTCTTGAAAGAGGTTATTGTGGCCAATGTTGAAGAGGTTACTGCCTATGTTCTCCTCTAGGATTTTGATAGATTTCTGCCTCATGCTGAGGTCTTTTAATATAGTTGAATAGGATATGTCCTCTTGTGTTTGGATCCAGCTAAAGCTGCTACCCGAAAACCGCTTAATATTTCACATTCTAAAAACATACTAAAAAGAGCTACTGAATGCATTCACAGAGTGCCTAAAATTAGAGGTATGAGAACAGGCTACTTTCCTTCACTTGTTGCAATCCCTTCCCATGTAAGTGCTGAGTGAAAAATAACAAGCAAAAAATGACCAGACAGATGTGGCTGCCCAGGAGAATACTATGGCAATTTCTACCTCCCCATCTCTCAAGCCAAGGAAGAGTGTGTTTTTGTGTATCTCTGGGTGTATGTGGTTTTTTGGTTTTGTTTTGTTTTGTTTTGTTTTGGTGGGGGGATGGGGTGGTAAGAGCACTTCTCTCTAGAGACTAGGAGTATCTCTAGGATGCATAAGAAGTAGCATACTGAAAATCAGCTTATGCACTGTAGTTGCTTTTTTGCGTTATTATCAGTTTTGTGGGGCGGGGGGGGAGCTGGAAAGACACCCAAAGCTGGCATGGTGGGAGGCCTGCATTCTCATACTCTGGATGGAAGAAATGAAACAGTTTACTGTGTCCAAAGTGGTCCCTTCTGAAGCCCAAGAGTGTTGTCTGCTGGATGGGGGCTGGAGAAGAGACCCCAGCAATAGAAAGTTCTGAATCAATTATGGTGGAATATGCCAGGCAGAAGTCAGTAAAGGTGAATGTAGGTCGGGTAGCTGAAGCCCATGTGCACTCACACTAGGGTCTGTGCAGTGAGGAGGCCATCTTTAAGAGAACCTGCCACACAGAAATTATGGGCAATCAAAACAAAATGACAGCTATGCTAGCAGACTAATGAGGAGTTGGGAGAGTTTTCCTCTACCCTTTTCCTCAGGATTCAACACAACAGTGAAGCCAGAATTTGGCAGGTTGAGAAGGCTAGAAAACAATTATGTTCCCATCTTTCCTGAGGCTTCAGAATTGGTTCTGTGTCTAAGTTTGATACGTTTGGATTTTAAGACCAAAGAGTGAATAGGGAATCATGATTTAGTTAAGGAGCAGAAAAGGGCAACATGACCAGGCACTTTACTGAAGGCAAAAATTGGAGAGAAAATACCAAACCCCAAAATAAAGAATCTCTACTATTTCTGGTTCCATTACTCTTTCTGTTGTTGTTGTTTGTTTGTTTTACCACGTTCTTACCAGAAATGGTATAGCCTTGTTTAAAAGGATTTCTTTAACATATAGCATACAAAGATAATTAAATGATGTTTTAAATTACTAAGAAGTTTTAGGAGATTACATATAAGAATAGATGGGATTTATCAGACAAAACTGTTAGGGAAATAGTGTCCAATATTAATGTATGATTTTATTAAAATTTAGCTCCACTGAATTTGATACAAAACACATTACAGTTCCTGGGGTAAAGTGTAGCAAAATTGTCCAATTCTTTTCAGATTATCTATCTCCAAAATTTCTCACATTTTCTCAAAAAAAATTTTTTTTTTCCAATTAGCAGTATTCCACAATGTGTTTTTGCTATCTTAAACAACCTGAGGATTATACAAAGATCATTTGATTATTATCTATTAATGGGACCCATTTTCATGTTCCAGATGGCTTTTGGGCTAGATTTTAGTCCTTAGAGACTTCTTGTGCTTAACTGACCTGTAATTTCTAACTTCTCTTGCAGAATCTTAAAATAACCAGTAGAAGTCAGGTTATTTAAAATTTAAAATTTAAAGGTCAGGTTAAAAGTACCTTGCAGAACTTGCAGGATGGAATGAATGTGAAATCACTTCAGAGTACATCAAGATTTAGGGATTTCCCTGGGACCAATGGAATTGGCCAATCCATCCAGGTTCTTAGTTATGCCCTTAAGATTGATGCGTTGTCTTATTGAATCTACAGGTAGAAGTTGGTTTCCACCTACATTTTTCTGTTGTTGTTAGTAACTGCAGTATTATCTAGAAGGGACTTTAGAACCAAACACTGTTCCAAGGAAATAGCATGGAGTCATTTCTGAATAGGTTAATTTCTTAAAGAAGTACCCTCTAGTTTTTTTCATTGGCTTTGGCGCTAAGATGAAGATGTCACCTTGATGGTTGGATCCATCCTACTAAATTCATTTGTCTTTAGTAAGCATTTCCATGAAAGCACCTATTTTAACTTGAAGACCAGTTTTGTACCAATAAGTTTAGTTTGACTGTTAGATCAGTGTAGAGTGAGCATAGGACAATATTGCATAGGCATGGCAGAAGAGATCAATCTTTAAATCATTACTTTTGTTTATTTATGGATCACAATGGATTTTTGCTGAAGTACAGATTTTTCAAACTGACTATAAAAAGTTTCATTGGAACTCCACTGCTGCACACTCGTGCAAAATTTAGCTTGCTTAAAATGGATCAATGTGAAACTCTGTTCAACTATTTTCTATTTGTTCAAAGACAATATCCATCTCACAACAAAGACTTTAAGAAAAGATCCCAAAATAAAAAAGAAGGAAAGAGCTTAGAATTTGGAGAATATTTTAGTTAGGGTAGGAGAAAAACATTTTCAAGCAAAGAGCCCTCCTGAAAAGAAATGTTGGCAAATAGAGCAGTAAATTATATGAGAAGCAAACGTTCTAAAAGTCTCTAAGATAAATGTACGTCCTCATTAAAGTGTGAGCATTTCAAGACAGAACCATGGTAGAAATAAGAGAGGGCAGAGAGAGGAAAATAAGCTCCTGGCTTTCTGAACCAAAACACTGATGGCAAGATCAAGACGTTGTGTTTACTTAGGAGAACTAAGGTAGGAAGAAGGTTTTGCTGTCCCGCTTTTGATTACTATTTGTTTCTGTTCCAACTTCAGAAGTATAGCTTCTCAGAGTGGATATAATTCAGATTTCTGATTTGGACAGAGAATTTTTAAAAAAATGTCTGTGATGCCAATTTACAGTTGGGAGGGATTGTTGACAGTCCATGTCACATATCTCACGTAAACTTTCAGTTTTTCCTTTACATTGTATCTGTGTTTGCGTTCACTCTAAAAATTAATTCAGTAAACTAAAGTTAAATTTTCATAAACCTTTTTTAGGTAGTAAAAGTTAACTAGATGGTCATTAATCAAGTTACATTTTGATATTCTCTGATAAAAGTGAGCTAAATTTTAGAGCCATGTATCAATAATTGCACATACAGTAACCTCACATTGTTATTACAGAGTGTAATGGGAAGGGGACATCACTATTTTCCATATGTGCTCCCTGAGCAAATGATGTAGGTTTATGAACTTCAATTTCTTGTTTAAGAGATGCCAATGGTTTTTTTTTTTTTTTTTGCTCTTAATGAAGTGCTTATTCATATAATTGGGCAAATTTTGAAGTACCACTCTACCTCCTAAGACTTTCTGCATTAATTCTGTCCTCAGTCACATTTACAACTCAAACATAAGAAATATCAAGTATAGATTAATATAATCAAGTATAGATTAATATGGTATCTTCATGATAAATAAGAAAAAGAACATATTGCTTCTCAGGATCACTGTGAAAACTTCAAAATTCACTTAATTTAGGTTGGGGGCAGGAAAGTCCTTCATAAAACTTTAGTCCTGATGAATGTGTATCATTTGAGAGAAAAACAGGACATTAAACTGCATTAAGACCAATCTCAAAGAAAGGTCAATATCCCACAGGGGCACACACCATCTTAACACAAACAATGAGAGAGAGTGGTCAGCCCCTTCGAGATTTGTATATTAGAGTCAAAGTTTACAAGTTCCTGGAAATTTTATATTTGTTAATTTCTATGTGAATAAATACACAAAGAGACACAAGCATTGGACTCTTCTTCATATAAAAGATAACACATCGAACAACTGGTTAAAGTCGATCTCCCCGCATATGAACACTTTGCACAGGGCCTTTGCTTCAGAAGCACAGAAATCACGTGCAAGGGTTCAAAGTGGCCTCCAGGTGGAGGTGCCCCTTCCTGCAAAGCCACCGCTCACCCCCATACTAGAACATCAATGATGATGTTCTCTCATCATTGCCTTAACAAGGCTACACCAGGGTTCTGACTGCTCACCTAACAGTATTTAACTTCTAGCATTTATTGAACATTCTCTTAGATTAAAGGTCCACCAAGATGAAGGTCCTTTTCAGCCATTCTCTGAGACACTCCACAATGCGTCACGACTATAAAACGCGAGCGGTGTGCGAGGCTGCTATCAGAATCTCAGCCGGTCATGGCATCTAACGACCTGCTAGCTCACATCCACAGACTGCCCAACCGACAAAATTCTGTTGGTAAATGGGAGCAGTGTCCCAATTTCTCAGGGAATTAGTGCCTCAACAGAAACAGGGGTGCCTGGGTGGCTCAGTCGGCTGAGTGTCTGACTCTTGATTTTGGCTCAGGTCATGATCTCGGGGTCATGAGATCGAGCCCTGCGTTGGTTCCCCACAGAGTGGGGGAGTCTGCTTGAGATTCTCTCTCTTTCTCCCTCTGCCCCTCGCCCTGCTCTCTCTCTCTCACAAATAAACAAATCTTTAAAAAATACAAAGAAATACATTGCACAGAGACATATAATAAGTTATCATGTGATTTTCTTCTTTTGTAAAATGACAGCAGGTAGCCTTCTTTTCACTGTGTTCCTGGTCACTTTAGCTCTTTTGAACACTTCGTTTAATGCTTTGTGCCTCTTTGGAAGATCGCATGCACGTAGATGTGATGTCAATCACCTTAGGTAACACGAACGACAGGGTACTGCTTGTTTCTTCTGAAGGAGCAGGTCAGGGAGCAGAGAATGCGCGTGGACCAAGGCCCACGAGGGAGAGCGGCAGGACCTGAGGCGCCCCTGTGGGATTTAGGGGCAGTGGAAGCAGACCCAGGGACTTAATGCTTATATGGCTCCCCTATTCTATTGCAGCGTGGAGAAAGTTTTCAAACTGCGTGTATCTGGTTCCAGTGTGTTTTCAAATGTTCATTGTAGAAAAAACATCTTCTTTAAGAAATGAGTTTGGACCATTTTTAGGGGCCAGTCTTTGCTGTGTGCAGGGTGTTGAGAGGTAGTGTTTAATGACGGCATGCAAGCTTATTTTTAGAGCTGCTATAAGCACCAGACTGGGAATATTGAGAAGAATGAAGCATTGGAAACCCAGCTGCCAATACACTTTTTTTCTTATTGGAAACAGAAAGTTATGTGTGCAGAAGTTAAGCATTTTGAGTCTCTCTAAATAAGGTTGTGCTGTGTTCTGGAATATTGAAAAAAAAAAAAAAAAAACCACGAGAAGAATACTTGTTTCCATCTGTATTCACAAAGAGTTGCTCCTGGAGCATCTAAGGAGCAGAGCCAAGGAGGCACAGGGACTCCTTTATTCTGATCAGGAAAATTGGTAAATCAAAGGCAACTCTTGGCTGCAACGCCTTTTCCATATTGTTCTGCAGTGGAAGGAGTGTGGGCTGTTATCCTAATAGCAATAGTCCCTGGGAGTAGTTGTCAGAGTTCCAACCACGAAAATAATAGTTATTTGTAAAATATTTACTGTGTGACAGATACTGTCCTAGGAACACCGGTATTAAACTCATGTAAGCATCCTTCCAACGCTGTGAGCTGGTGGTCATCACAAGTTTCCCAAATGTACAGATGAGGCAACCGGGGCAAAGGGTTTAAGAAACTTTCGGGTCCCACATCTAGCCCAGGAGTTTCTGGAGGCTCACCCAGCAATTCAGCCCCAAGTGATGCTCTGATCCATACTAGGAGAGCTTGGTTAGTTTTTACTCTAGGTCTGATCCACTTCCACACGTCATTCCAGAATTAGGAGACGTAGGTGAAAATCTCTGATCACGCCAGCGGATTTATCATTTCCTGCACGGTTTGGGTCAGTTTCCCCCTTTTAATGTCATCCACATACAGCTCCTATTCTGAGACTATTTTGTTAGGTGCACAAGGGATAAGGACTCTCCGATTCTATTTCTAATAAATATTTTAAGGTCAAAACCCTCATTCTAGTCCACCAGCTTTCATCAGCTTGAACTTTACTGTTATATTTTTCTCTATCGACCAACTTTTGCTTAGATTATGCTGCGGCAGGAAACAGCCTGCCATCTCAGAAGATTTCTAGAACAGCAATGCTTACTTCTTGCTCCTGACCTTGTTGGATCTAGGCCAGCTTCAGCTCTGCTTCTGGTCTTCTCCTTCTGGAACCAGGCTGAAGGGGCAGCCATTATCCCAGTCTCAAGGTAGAGAGGATAAAAGTGCAGACAGGATCATGCAATGCTGTTAAAATTCAAATGTGGCATATGTCACTGCTCCCATGCTCCATTGACAGAAGAAAGTTAATGGAAAAGGTTTAATATTCTAACAGAGAAAGGCAGGCAGGAATTGGAAATAGTAACACGATTTATGGCATGTGGTTCAGCTTTTTCATTCCTTTCCTTTCTGTCGCTCTGGGTCCTTGCTTTGAGTGCATCTATCTTGCAAGATGCGTGTAACTAAATTTGAAAATCCAACTGGAGATCTCTTTAAGAAAACAGGTAGGAGTTTATATTTATTTGAAGGTTTAGTGACCATTTTGTGTTTTCACTTTGTCATGTGGTTCTTCTCATCTCATTCTCTGTTCTCTTCTCTTCTAGAGGTTCTCAGACTTTACTGTGCTTTAGAATTACCCGGAGTGCCTCTTAAAGTGGATCCTTGAATTAACATGCAGAGTTCCTGATTTAGCAAGTCTGGAGTGAGACCTGAGAATCTGCATTTCTTGTCTGCTCACAGACACAGAGTTGTGGCTGGTTGGGAAACCACACCCTTCTATGGCATCCACTGGATTCTCTTTATTGTTCCCCTTCCCCAGGTGTCAGAAGAAACATAATGATCTTGAAATTCTTAAAAAATTGCTTCTCATCTTTGTACCAAATTATTTTCCAACATTCTATTTGCAACTCATTTTATTTTTCAAGTCTCCAAATAGTTATTATTCTTAGCATTTTATATCTATGTTACTTCAAATTTATCTATTTATTTATTTGTTTGTCTTAGTATGTTCAGTTAGGCAACATAGAGTACATCATTGGTGTTTGATGCAGTGTTCAAAGATTCATTATTTTCATCTAACCCCCAGTGCAACTTATTTATTTTTTAGTCAACATCTATTGAATTTGCACTATGTGCCAGGGCTTTTCAAGTATTGACTTGTTTACCTCCACAGAAAGTCTATGATGTAACTGCCATTATTTTTAAAATTCTCACTTTACATGTGGATACAAGCACAGAGAGGTGCAGCGTGGCTGACTCCAGAGCCAATGTCCTTAACCACTCCACCATCCTGCCTCATTCCCCCTCTTTCTGTTTTCAGTTTCCTTCTTCCTAAACCATTTATTTTTATACTTTCTGTGAAAACTGAAGTTAGTAAAGTGAAGACAGAAAGATGATTTCGGAAATAAAAAACTAAGGAAATTAGCTTTCTGTCTTCACTCTTGAGTAATAATTTATCTTGACAGTTATTTTTCTCCAGAGTTTTGAAAATATTTTTCTAGGATCTTCTGCTTATTGTTGTTAATATTGTGTCATCTACTCATCCATCATTTCTTTCTAAAAAGAGTCTGGTTTTCTTTGGGCTTGCTGTTTTTGCGTGGAGCCCGACGTGGGGCTTGAACTCACAACCGAGATCAAAACCTGAGGTGAGATCAAGAGTTGGATGCTTAACCAACTGAGCCACCCACGTGCCCCTCTTTGAGCTTGCTATGATGATTTTTTTTACTTTACATTAATTTTGCATATTCACCATATGCAATCTATTTATTCCAGTTCTATCTAATGTAATTCACCATATGCAAATTTATTTGTTGGTTTGATGGAACTCTAGAAGATACAGGTCTTTCTTCATTTCTGGGATCTTTTCAGATATTATTATTTTGAGTTTGCATCTCTCCTGTTCACTTGTCCTATTCACTTGGACATCCTGTTGGATACACGTCGGGCATATCTGGACATTCTCATTCTACCTTTCTTACCTTAATGTCACATCTTAATAGTTTTCTCTCTTCAGTTTGTCCTGCATTCTTGATTACTTCAGATTCATCTTCTAATTAACTAGGAATCTCCTCAGATAGCCTAATTTTACTCAATTCCTTGCATTTTGGTGGCTTTAAAAAAATCTGAAAGTACTAGTGGTTTATTTTTCAATTGTTGTTTTTATATAATGATGCCCTTCTAATTTAATGTCTAAACTACTTATTTTAATTTATTTCAAATATAATTATATTATATATTTTAAATATATAATATTCTCCTGTTTTCCTCTTTGCAGTTCTTGAGGTACTAATCTGCCTTTTTTAAAAATCAGCTGATTTCCTCTCAGAGGGATTCATTTACGTGTTTTGTACTGGTTTATTGTAAGCACATCTTCAGGAAGTTTTTCTCTCCTCTTGTGATCTCATAGCCTGAAATTCTTCAATCTTTTCAACAAAACTACTTCAACTTTGCCTCCTTCAAAGCCCTATAGCAGTGAGCAATTCTGGATGAATTCTGAGTTTAATGTCCGTGTAGGGGGTGTTTGGGTGGCTCAGTGTGTTAAAGCCTCTGCCTTCAGCTCAGGTCATGATCTCAGGGTCCTGGGATGGAGCCCCACATGGGCTTTATGCTCCGCAGGGAGCCTGCTTCCTCCTCTCTCTGCCTGCCTCTGCCTGCTTGTGATCTCTGTCAAATAAATAAATAAATAGAATCTAAAAAAAAAAAAAAAAATCAGCCTGGAATTCTTTCCTTATGCAAGTAGTTTACATTCATTCAATAAGTGTTGATTAAAGTATGTAAGTAACCCTGCACTATATTCGTGTGGGGTGAGCCTCTGCTTAGATGACCCTTTTCCGCCCTAGCTCTGAAACAGATGTCAGCCCTTCTCATTGTCTGCTTTCTCAGGGCATCGGGCTACTCCTTCCTTAAGAAGGGGAGAACAATGGGGAAGCCAGATTTTATGAAAGGAATTCAAGTCCCCAGAACCCACTCATGTTGATGCCATGTCAATGTCTATTTCCTGCCCTAGTCATGTTTACAACTGTGTGTGTGTGTGTGTGTGTGTGTGTGTGTGTGTTTGTTTGTGTGTGTGTGTGTCCTTCATTCAGGCCATAACTCTGGAATCTTGTCAGATTTGGACAATTCTCAGCCATGTTGACTTCAAATATTCCTTCTGCACATTTTTTTTTTTTCTCTTCAATTTCTGAAATTCCAGTGATATGCATGTTAGGGTTTTTCTCTGGATGTATCCATATTTTAATCTTATCTATTTTTTTAAATTATTTTTCTCTGTGTTTATTCTAGGTATTTCCAGTAGCCAGGTTTCAGTTTACTAGTATACTCTTCAGCTGTTTTTAATAGATATTAAATCCATTTATCAAATTCTTATGTTTATTTGTAACATTTTAGAATTTCCATTTGATTCCTTTTTGTAGGTTCTGGTTCTCTGCTGAAGTTTTCCACCTTGTCAGTCATATTTTGAGCATTATAATTGCCATTATTTTAACTCCCATATTGGTCTGTTGGTTAACTCCAGTGTTGGATAATGTACAGTCCTGCTTCTATTGATTATTTTCTTCTCTTGGCTTCTTTATTTTGTATGATTGATAATATTTGATTGAATGATCAAAAGTGTACCTGAAACAGGGCGCCTGGGTGGCTCTGGGGGTTGGGCCTCTGCCTTCAGCTCAGGTCATGATCTCAGGGTCTTGGGATCAAGCCCCACATTGGGCTCTCTGCTCAGCAGGGAGCCTGCTTCCCCCTTCTCTCTCTCTGTCTGCCTCTCTGCCTACTTGTGAGCTCTTTCTTTTTGCTGAATAAATAAATAAAATCTTAAAAAAAAAAAGTATACCTGAAACATTATAAAGATGATTCTAGTATCTGAATGATGTTATCTCTGTCCATACAGGGTTTAGTTCAGCTTCTTGCAAGTGGTCAGAAACATATCAAATTCATTCAGTCTGGGACTCACCTGATTGAAATCTAGGTTTCTGTCTCTGTCAGGATTTACACTCAATTTTGCCTTATCCATGGGGTAAAGCACTTCAGGATCCCACAAGAATCTGGGATGTTTACAAGGACGCTAAAGAGGTCCCCTCTTCCTTGGTGGAACTTGAAATCCAAATTTGACTCCCAGTATCATGAGGCTATTGAAAGCTCCTATCAGCCATTTTCAGCTTCTCAGCTCCTAGTGGTTACTTGCCCATGGGTAGTACCTTATGAAGCAGAGTCAAATGATAGGCTCACTTGCCTGTGCTTCCTTCTATTCAAGGGCACATCAAGCAACATCCGGGCAGTTCCTGCATTATTCCTTCCTATTTAGGACACCAGGTCTGGCACAGCTCACTGTGTTACAGGGGAGATGACTGGTGTGTTGCCTACTTTCTGTAGCAGATTTTGTATAAACAGAGTCTGGGACCCTTGTTCAAGGCAGGAGGCATTGTGATTTTTCTTAACACTTCTAGGTCAGAGACAGGAACTCTCATTTATGAGTATATTAAGATCTCTGACCTACCCAGACGTAATATTCCTTATATTTTCTTGACATACATGTCAATTTTTGTATACAAAAAAATCACCCAACTATATATTTATTTTAAGGAGAAGGGAATTTTAAAAGAAAATTTCAGAAATTTTTGTTCAACGTGCTCCTTGTCACATTGGCTTACCTTACCTAAGAACAACAGAAAATAGGTACAAAGATGTTTAATTCTCTGTTCCTATTCTTGGAAAGAAAATTCAGTAGGTGGTGGTTTCTGGGCATCTAAGCTTCATGTAGGGGTCTCTCTAAAGGTATGTCCCATGAGAGAATCTCTTAGGATTAGTTGTCAAGTTTTATTTTTTTTTAAATTCTAATTATTGGAATTGCACTGCACAAATAAATGAATATGGGAAGATATGACATCTTTTATATTGTATAAATGTTTATATATTCATTGTTTAGGTCCTGCAGCTTTCTCAGATAATCTGTTCTTAACAGTTTTATGGCAATTTTTGTCACTGGAAAGAAAGTAATTTGTTTCCATTTCCTTTTTGAGATATGTATTGCTTCTTTGTAAGAAAGTCCTTAACTTCTGTGTATTGATTTTTTAAAAAGATTTTATTTACTCATTTGACAGAGAGAGATCACAAGTAGAGAGGCAGGCAGAAAGAGAGGGGGAAGCAGAGAGCCTGATGTGGGGTTCAATCCCAGGACCCTGAGATCATGACCTGAGCCAAACACAGAGGCTTACTTAACCCGCTGAGCCACCCCAGGCACTCCTATGTATTGATCTTTTATCAGGCCACCTTACTGAACTCATTAATTCAAATCCACTTTTAATTGGTTTGTTTTTGCACTTTTTAATTATAGAATCATAGAGTTTGCTATGACTTAACTATTTAACAATCAGTTATGCAGAAATATTTCCTCACAATAATACAAATTAATTGCCAAGCTCTGAGAATATTTAAGGAGGATGATAACTTACGTTTTCCTTGTCCTAAGAGAAATGGGCAAAACCCTGACAGTGAAAGTATGCAACCACACAATGCCGCCCTACCTAACAGACTTTTTCTCATTATTTTCATGGATTTGTGGGAATTCAGTCCATACGATGAAGGGTATCATTTTTTAGACCTCTGACAAGGAGACTTGGTTTATATAATCATGAATTATTCCTCTTTGATAGGACATTTTTATTGTAGGAAAAAAGGCTTTGAGAAAAGCCTTGTTGTAACTATTTTTTAAATGAATAGAGATTTAGTATTTTCCTCTCTATGATTAGATGAGCTTTTAAGTTTTGTGAGTGACAGGTGTTGAAAGATATACTGGTGTCCTCCTCACGCGTAGGGTATACAAAGATTTTTAGAGGAAGATGGTCCGTCTTCTCAAATGGTAAGTTAAGTGGTTAGGAAGAAAAGTAAGGAAATGAGGAGGATTCAAGAATATACCATCTGGGTGTTCTGCTCTAATAATATCATATCCAGTGGGATTATGTGCTCAATATACAAACCATGACTCTCTCTCTCTCTCTCTCTTTGGTAAAATGCATCTCATGTTTTCTCACTTAATTTATAGATTTTTAAAATAATGTACTGTGAATAATTGGCCAGGGATTTGACCTCTGTATAGGAACCAAGAAGTGAAAAAGAATTTACTACTGTTCCCAATTTCATGAACAGCTATTTTACTACCTATGGGGATAGGCTGTTCTGATAATTTCTACAAACTACATCTAGGCATACACTTAACCAAAGACAACTTGAGTACTTAGGACTGCTGAATCATAGGCATTGATATTCTACCTACCAGCTGACAAGGGACACTCAATGTACATGTTTTCATAACCACATCTCTTCCAATTTTAATCCTTATTCTAGAGATATTAACAAGCCATTTATATGGTAGAAGGTCATTTATATAAACTCTCAATGATGTATGAAGAATACAGCCTTTCATTCCTCCGCTGGAAGAGAAAGGAAATGTACCTTTGTTTTGTAAAGAGCAAATACATTGTAACCCTGGTTTGCACCTAATTTACAAATATTCCGAAATTCAGCACAATGACATTTTGAATTTATTTCTTTTTCAGAGTCACCTCAGCTATTATAGTAAATAGGAGCTAAAATTTTAAAATGTTTACAAAGACATGAGTGTGACCACAGTTGCCCTTTCTAGGTGTGGTGAGGGAAAAATAAAAGGTAAACTTTAAAAAGTATTTTTCAACAAGAAAAGGAGAAGAAAAGAAGGTGCCAAGCTTCATGATGATTTTAAATCTGAGCAAGTATTTGATAACCTTAGTCACTGTGAATCAGTTCTCAAATAAGACAGTAGATAAACACATGAATAAAGATAAATTCATTCTGATTCAAAGTGCAGCCTTCACCAGCAGGGTCCTTTTGACCCGTCCCTCCTGTGTTCAGCTAAAGAACTTTCTCATCCAATTTCCAACTCATTCATTTCTACTGTTATCTCTTCTCACCCTCACAGCATGCATTGCTCTACGGGACTTCAATTTTCAGAACAGTTTTTTTAAAGATATTTGAAACCATATCACCAAGGACTCTCTAATGCTTTTCATTCCTTCTTTCCATACATTCACGGCCAAAAAATTTATGGGAGTCCAGGGAATGGGAGGTGCTCGAGTGTGTGTGTGTGGGGGGGGGGATACCATGTTAAAGATACAAGGGCACCGTATGTCTCATGCACACACAATTATCTCTCTTTAAAGTCTGAGGGGTCTTATTCAGCCTAGTGGCATCTATCTACTTTCAGATCTCATGGCTCTGTCTGTTTGCATTTCCAGGTAATTCTGGAGTCATCTATTGGAAGTGACGTGTTTGGGCACTTCCAGTTTCCTGTAGGAAAATGATGGCTGCCTTATTTCTCCATGATTCTGCAACATCATACCCCTCAACCAGGACAGAAAATAAAGCCAAATGTTTGTAACATAACCAGGGAACAGCAACAACTATAAACTTCACTTCACAAGCACTTAAAAAAAGAACAACAGAAAATCAGGGGAACCATCAGGAAAGGGGCTGAGAGGCTGCAGGACTGCAAGGGCCAGCCCCAGGAAAACCTGCCCCAGGAAAAGAGAAGCAGCCCTCTGAGGTTTGATGGTAAAGAAAGAGAAGCAAGCAAGTGGTAAAGAACACTGTTCCTAAAGACGTAAAAAGAGTTAAAATTAGCAGATGCGCAGCCTCAGGCTATCTCCACCAAGTGCACACCTACAGAAGAGACCCTGAAGAACCAAACCAGCTAAGCTGGTCAATTCCTGGATCCTTCCTTTCACCCATAATTTTCTGGAAAATGTAGTATTTAAAAAATAAATATAAAGCAAAGCAACATCCATATGGAACTACTAAAAATAAAATGAGGAAAAAGAGATGAAATATATCAGCTGAAGAAAACAATTTTCTTAAGAAAACGAAGCATAGGAAAACTGGAGCATAGTACCCATATTTGCATTAAGTGCCCCTGAACAGGTGACTGAAGACATAAGAAAAACAACCAACTAATATCAGAATGTCAAATCTTGGAATAGGTATGGAAAAAATAGACATGCACATGTATAAAAAGGAAAAATAAAAAAATATGCATAATTGGAATCCCTGAAGAAGAAAAACAAAACAATGGAATAGGTTTAATATTAATCTATGAAAACCTACTTGACATTAAGGAAACCAGAATCTACATATTTGAAGGAACCTATTATGTACTGGGACAATTTGAAGAAATGATTGATTCCTAGATATACTTTTGTAAAACTATGGATTTTAAGAATAAATAGAAATTTCTTTTAGCTCTCAGGTAACTCTACGTCATTTAAAAAGCAAAGAGTGAGCTTGGGATCAGATTTATTAGCCTGTAAATAGGAAATAAGACAATAATGGAACGTTCCCAGAAGAATCAAGAAAAAGAAGTGTCAAGGGGTCTTTAAATTCTCAAGGCCATAGAAATACATTCTAACATTAAAAAAATTCCTCAGGAAATACTGCCCTCTGGAATCTCCAAGAGGAGAAGCTTTATCCAATAAAGATAAATATTAGCAAAGAACTGATGTTGGGCATTTAGAATATGTGGTTGACTGTTATAACTATAGTACAAGTACAAATCTTTCTAATTACTCCCCAAAAGACACCCCCCACACAATCAAAAAAGAAAAAAAGAAAAGCAACAAAAAAAAAGAAAGAGAAAAGTACTGGTATCACATAGAGAAAGAAACATAGCCAATACAATACACACAGTAACAAAATATAAAATATAAAATAATATGATAAAGTAGCAACTGTATGTATGCTATGTCTGTATCAGACATAGCAATGATTTTAAAGAATTTATTTCATATATTAAAGAAAAATATCTTCAGATTGATTTACAGAGCAAAATACACGCTGATGGGAATGTAAAACTTTATAGATACTCTGGAAAGCACTCTGAGAGTTTGTTTTAAAAAAACCAAACACCTACTTACCATAGGACTCAGAAGTGGAGTTCTGAGCCTTTATCCCACAGAAATAAAAATCTATGTCCTCAAAAAACCTATACATCATTGAATATAACAGCTTTATTTCTAATACCCCAGAATTAAAAACAACCACATCATCTTTAATAAGTATATGGTAAAAAAAATGAAACCAAACAAACTTTGGCATATCCATGTTATGGAATACTACTCAGCAATGAAAATGAATACAGTTCTGTACCTACATTGTAGTGGTGACTAAAAAAATCTACACATGTGATAAAATGACATGGAATTATATATGCACGTGGTAGCCATATATTAAATTATGGTTTTGATGTACTGTAATGTACCGTACATTTATGTAAAGTGTAACCATTGGGGGAAATTGGGTGACCAATACACAGAAGCTTTCTGTATGATGCTTATAAATTCCTATAAATCTGTAATTATTTATAAATAACTAGTTCAAAACACTATTTTAACATTGGTCCTTCCAAAGCATCCGCTTCATGTTTTCTAAACAAAGGAAATACTTGTCAAGAATTGTGAAGGAAGGGTGCCTGGGTGGCTCAGTGAGTTAAAGCCTCTGCCTTTGGCTCACGTCATGATCCCAGGGTCCTGGGATCGAGTCCCACATTAGACTCTCTGCTCAGCAGGGAGCCTGTTTCCTCCTCTCTCTCCTTGCCTCTCTGCCTACTTGTGATCTCTGTTAAATAAATAAATAAATAAAATTAAAAAAAAAAAAAAGAATAGTGAAGGAGCTAAGCTTTTGCTTTACTTAGAAGCTAGCAATTCTGTGTGTTATTGTTACATGGATCTTGGCAGATGACAAGAGACTCCCAGATAAAAGAAAAAAGAGTTTTACTCAAGACATGGCAATCAACATGAGTATCAGCAGGTTCTGAACAGCTAGAAAACCTTGACAAAACATAGCACCATGGGAGGAATCACACTGCCCAATATTAAGGTTTATGATACAGCTGCAGGAATTGATGGTGTGGTCTTGGAGAAGATAGGCACATAGATCAAAGGAAGAGAATAGAGAATACTCAAATAGAAGCACATAAATATGCCAAAATTACTGTTGATAAACATGCCCGAGTAATTCAATGGAGGATGGATAACCTTATCATTAAATGATGCTGGAGCAACTGAACATCCACAGGCAAGAAAACCTCATCCTAAACCCCATACCTCATACAGAAGTGAGTCCAAAATTGTTCATGGATGAAAGTGTAAGAAAAAAATACTGTTAAACTTACTAAGAAGTAGGAGGAAAGTCAACAGGAATGAAAACTAAGCAAAGAGTTCTTAGCTTTGACACCAAAAGAATGACTCATAAAAGCAAAAATTTATAAATTGAACCTCATCAAAATTAAAAGCTTTTGCTCTGTAAAATCCATGTAAAGAGGATGAAGACGGGGCACCTGGGTGGCTCGGTCGGTTAAGTGTCTGCCTTTGACTCAGGTCATGAGCCTGCATCCTGGGATCCAGCCCTGCGCTGGGCTCCTTGCTCAGTGGGGAACCTGCTTCTCCCTCTCCCTCTGCCTGCCACTCCCCCTACTTGTGCTCTCTCTATTTCTCTGTCAAATGAATAAATAAAATCTTTGTTTTTAAAAGAAGATGAAGATACAAGCCATTGGCTGGGAGAAAATATCCACAAACTTCTTATCTGACAAAGGACTAATATCCAATTATATAAAGAACTCTAGGAACTCAGTTGAAAAAAGATTTTTTAAAATTCCAATTAGAAAGTGAACAAAAGACATTTGAATAAAGAGAATATATGAATGACAAAGAAGTACACGGTAGGTTCAACATCCACTTGTTATAGAAACACAAATTAAGACCACAATGAGATATCACTATACACCTATCAGAATGGCTAAAATAAACTGAAAATAATGACAATAGTAAATGATGACAAAGATGAGAAAAAACTCAGTATTAAGTTTCGAATGTGGCCACGCACTGCATTTACATAAAAGAAGATCTTTTAATGAAGAGATAAATATGATATATAGGGTAGGTATTATGTCTGCAACTTCCAAAAATTTAGTTCAAAGTGCAGAGAGGTGTCTAGAGCCGGGGGGGGAGTGAAAGAAAAATCAAGTAAATATTGCAAAATATGAACCGCTGAGTTCAACTGCAAATGCGTCCTTATATTTCTATTCAACTTTTCTGAAGTTTGTAATCTTCAAAATGAAAAAATTCAAGGGTTATTAAATCCCCCCCACAGTAATAAAAAATAGGCTGGCATCTTTGCCTTCAACAGCCCGAGGGAGGGTGCTGGGAAAGGAGGGGAAGAGAGGGCAGTTTCCCACCTCAGATAACTCGGCTGCAGACGGGCCCTCGTGTTTTCCGTGCTGCTGCTTGCACACGGCAAGATGGCTGCCGTGACAGCTGGTTGTTTGGGAATTTAGGATCCTACGTCGTTCAACTCTGTTATCTTTAAGGAGCTAGTTGAAAATTCAAGTCAAGGGACCACATCTTAAAGTAACAGTGATTTGGGGAAGGACTTCGCATTGCAGAGATTCCCAAGCAATGTAATTAGCACAGACAGCAGAAATGTAGCTCAGAAGTCAAGTAATGATTATGTTAGGTGTGCAATAACACAATAATAAAAAGGTTGAACTTACCGTCCGTTTCAGCATCTGCTTCTTCGAAAATCTTAGTACCTAGGCCTTGTTCCAGATTTAACGAATCAGAAACTCTAGGGGATGATCTACACTTTAAATTTTTGTTTAATTCTTCCAGAAATATTAATCAGCTAAGATTTGTGGACATCTGGCATAAGGTGTTGTTGCTATTGTTGAAATATAAAAATAAATCCAATTAAAATTTCCCATTAACTATTTTCATCACCAATCCAGTCAACGATCACATGGAAACTGGGGAACAGCGGTAACACTACTTCCTACGCATTTTGTTATTAAGGTAGAGCTCAGGTTTCATGAAGATAAGCAGAAAATCCATTTGAAAGCAAGTGGCTAGCCTACGATTATAAAATTTGTTCCTGGTAGGTTGGTATTGATCACGAAGAGTCCACTAGTTAAGGAAAAAAGAACAATGAAAAGCATCCTGGAAGAGATCTCTGATTGCTAAATGGTCATATTTCTTCATACATCCTTGGACTGAGGAGATAATTTGTAGTGTCTTGTTAGCCTTAACATCACATAAAGACATTCTGTCTTTTCTTTTAACGAAGGTTAAATGTCATGGTGGCACAGCAGCAGAAGCCCGCCGACGACCCAGCTGGCCGCCGCTTTCCTGGTCCGGCACCTCTGCCCCCCGTCCGACGTTACTGCTTCTGTCACTTTGCAGACAGGTGGCGAAGCTTCTGCCACAAGTGGGACTGTGTTCCCGGCGCTGCTGGCCGTGCAGAATGAACTAAGACACTGCTCTCGGAAATCACTGCGCAGCTCTGGAGAGCCTGAGGCTGGACAGCGTGTCCAAGGGCACCGCGCTGAATGTGGCCACCAGTTCCCTGGCGTCTCTCTCCCGAGCGCTCTTCCCATCCCGCGGAGCCTCTCGTGAACGAAGGAGGATGTATAAATTGCTTCTCAGGGAAACACCAACTGGTGAGAAAGCTTAAAGGCAGTGGGATTCTCTTTGACACGGCTTTGAGAACCAGTTTGAAAGAACAGATCGAGAACAGATCCAGGAAAAGAATGGGGAAGCCAGACTGAGGGGGCATTCTGGTCCTGTGTGTGAATGGCAACCCCTCAGGCAGTTGGCAACGAGAGAACAGCACCTGGGAAGGCTAGAAAGTGTGTCTAGCAAGACTCTCTGGGTTTTATGGGGCGATACAGAGACACTGAAGACCGTAAATTTGTTTGGGAGAACTGTGCCATAGGGTCCTCTAGCCTTTGTCTGTGCAACAAACTGAGGGGGCGGGGGAGTCGGGAGGGCTGTTAGAACGATCCCTAAGAAAAGACCAAGGTGCTCGTGGTCGCCAGGGAAACAGTCAAGGATCCTCATCAGCAACGAACAGGGCTGCAATCCAGCTACAGAGACCAGAAGAGGTCGAGGGACACCGGGAGAGAGAACGCTGCTCTCTCCAAGGGTAGGGACAGGGAAAAACGAAAATGTCTTGGGTGGAAATACACAGACAATGCTCGGCCAGTTAACCACGTTGATTGGTCTCTTGTGCCTAGTTGGCATTCGCCTTTCCTTCTTTCTTTCCTCTGTCTCTCTGACCCCCTCCCCCATATCCCTTCCTCTTCTCCTTCTGCCTTCTTTCACACTATAACAGCAAAGCTGAGTCATTTCAACAGAGACTATCTGACCTGCAAAACCTAAAATATATACTACCTGGCTTGGCCTATCTCTATACTACAGAGACATCAAAGGCAACGGGACGATGATTGGTCAGGGAATTGCAGACTCTTGAATTAGTTCTTGTTCTCCCAAACAGCAGTGGGCCTTGGGCAAAACAATCAACCTTTGTGAAACCAAAGCATGTTGTCCTTCCGTCACAGAGCATGAGCAAAATGTAGGTCTCCTATCCTCAGAAGATCATGGAAAGAAGAAGGAAGAAGTCATTTAAAAAGAAAGAAAGAAACTTAAAAATTTGCCAAATAAAGTATTAAGATCGTTTGATACTTTGTGGACTGTTTTATTAACCCACCAAAATAAATATGTAACTTACATTATCGAAGTCTTTGAAAGATGGATACAGATCCCTTTGATAAATAGAAAAGGAGAAATCATTGCCATTGAGCCAATGACTGGTAGAGCCCTTCCTTCCAAACTTGTAGATAGGGGGAGAAGTTAAAAAGTAAAATGATTTTTTCAATGATAAAAATAGGAACCACTAGATAGTTTCTAAGGTCTCCTTCAGTTCCAGAATCCGGTGAACACGAATATACCACAAAGCTCCTTTAGAGATGCTGTGGTCCCACCTCTCTGTTTTTCTCCCTGAGTGATGAGATAGCAAGAAAACGTCCGGGGGCGGGGGAGGGAACTGGGGGGGCCAGCGGTTAATGCAATGATAAAACAGAGTCACATAAGCCCATAAGTTTGGTAACTGCTGAACTGAATAAGGATAACTGTCTCTTCATTGCTTTTTAACTCTCTTTTTAAAGCCTTTAATATGTAAATGTTCCTGATGAATTTTCAAAAGGGGAGACATATTACATTGTATTTCCCAAACTCATATGACCATGAAAATTCATTTTCCTGGACATCTCTCATGACCTCTTCTCTATAGAAAATACTGCCTTAAATAATGATGATCTGCTAGGCAGACTGATGACGACACACAGTGAACAGCAAGTGTAATTTCATTGAAGGCAGGTCAGGAGGGTCCATGGGGGGGACGTGTGGGGTTGCTGTCTCCTGAAGGCATCAAGTAATGATTTGGCTACCAGATGGTGGGTGAAGGGTTTGGAGGTGAGGAGGGAGCTCTGCTACTCAAGACGCAAAAAACCAAGTTATTAAGACACACACACACATACACATCCTACACATCCTACTATATAACAGTACTAACTACTAGACCAAAGTCACATCACCTACTCATACCTTCACTTCCCAGGCTGTGTTTTTGCTTTTCCAACTTATTTATTATTTATTTATTTATTTTTTTGCCTTTTAAGATGACTTTGAACTTCATTTAACCAGACGGCATTTGCATAAGTGCATGTGTTTTGCAGTTACTGGAGCACAAAATGTGAGTTGTAAGCATAGCATCTGGCAGCCCCGATCCTAGGGTTAGGAAGATCCTGCCTCTTGCACAGAGTGGGTAAGTCCCTTTAGTGTGGAGCCATGGGGGGGGGGGGGGGGGGGGTGGCGAAGGTATGCAGCTCCTGGAAGGTGGCGAGGAAGTGTCCAGTCTGTGTTAGCCAGAAAGCCAATTCTGAGGCAAATGGCTTTGGTCCTGGAGAAGACTCTTCTTTACCTTGTCCTTCAGGGAGACCACAAGTGCCTTAATGTGGCAGAAGCGCGTTTCTAGCTAGAACAGATGTGTCTTGCTCTTGAATCCGAGAACCAGGCCTGGATTGTTTCCTTCTCCTTTAGTTGGCCTTAGACAATCTTCCATAAAACCACAGGTATGGGATGAAAGAAAGTCATCAGGGCAAGAAAGATACAGGATGTGCGGGTCTGTGCCACCTGTCCTTGGAGTACCTTGTGCTGTCGGGACCTGTTAGGACTCGTTCCTGAATGTTTCCATGGTAAAGTGCATTGCTGCTGTGTCTGCCTCACCTCGAGATCTGGTCGATTTATTCACTTCCAGCTCACAGAAGGTGGTTCCTGTCACACAGGCACGGGGCGCCCTGTGGTCCAATGATTATTCCCTACCAAGACCAGCATCATGCCAGGGGCAGTTTTAAACTGGAGAGCAGTTCTCCAGTAAGGCCATGGATGTGTTCCACATCACTAGGCCTCTGCATGGCAGAATTCCTACAGGGGCGGTCCCAGACCCCAGCCAGCCAGCATTCCCGGATAACACAGCTGCCGACAGCGCTAGCCCACCTCCTGGGCCACACAGTTCCATGGCCAGGAAAGCCAATAACACGCTGAAGAGTCCTTTGTGCTCTGGGCTCCTTTGAAAACTGGCGACCTTCCAAACAAATCAAGAAAGGGCTTGGAAAAGTAGGCTGAAATAGGATATATTTTATATGCAAAATCCTAAGAGGCCCCCCAAACACCAAACCTCTTTCTGAGCAGCTGGGATGCTAAGTGTGACATCACATCTTCCGTCTGGGGCTCTCTGTGGCCCCTGAGAACCCCACTGTCTCCACTTCCGTCTGTACCCTGTACCTCATCTTACACAAGTGCAAGTCTGGGTAACTGTGGGGCTACTGTATGCCAAGAGTAATTATTACATGTTTACAACCAGAAATCGGCTCCCTCTTGCTGTCCGCCCAGGCAGTAACCCAGCTCTCAAAGTCTACCCTTGAGGGTGTGCGGTCTGAAGCCTTTCCTGGTTCTACAACAGTGTGAGTCGTTTAAAAAACCAAGGCCTGAAGCCAAGGCATATGTGGTCCCACTTTATTAGGAAGCACGCTGACGAAGGGCAGCGAAGGAGAAGGGAAAAAAGCCAATAGAAGGACGGGCTACGGAGCTGATCACAGCTACGCGCAAGGACGTTCTCGATCTGGCAGAGCTGTCTTCGGAGATGTCGCAAGACCCGTCTCCAGCCAATCCACGCGGACAGAAAAAGAGCAACACATTTGATCCCTGGCTCCCACCTCCCACTGGGGGAAAATGGTTTACACCGGTGGCGTTTAGCACCTGCCACAACATCTAGTGCCAGTCAGGATCCCACAGTATTTAGAGCCTCGATGTCAACAGCGAAGCCACGGCGCAGCGTGAGAGCCACACAGCATGTGCGTGGTAAGTCGGCCCCAGGCTGGTGGCCCCGGAGCCCACCCGGTACCGGCAGCTATGGGCACAGCTAGAACAAGAGGCAGGTACCCCCGAGCCGTCAGAGACAGGAAAACACCAGCAAATGCAGAGAAAACAAGAGAGGATAATTGAAGAGTAAAATTCAGCACATTGGTGGTGGGAGGTTACTTAGAAGGGAAGACATTTTAAGGAAATAACAGATTAACAAAGGATATGCACCGGGCAAAGTCATCTATGAAGAACTGGGTAAGAATGGTTAGTTGAAGGATGAAGAGCATTTCAGCTTTGGAGCACGTGCTGCGGGGAGTATGCTAGGAAATCACTACAAAACGAATCAAAAGAATGCAAAATAGCAATGAGGATGTGGTTAGAGTCCCCCAAGCACTACTGCTGGACTCTTCTGAGCATTATGCCCTCCGAAGAGAAGACGGACAGTTGTAGCCGTGGCAAAGTTAGGTTGCACGGCTGCTCCGGCATGCTCCGTGTGAGGTCAAGGGGGGAGAACACAGCTAGCAGAGAAGGTGGCTTTAACCCTGGTGGTTAGAGAAGATTAAGAAAAAACAGAGCTATTTTGAAAAGAAGAATGTTGGAGGACTTACATTATCCAATTTTCAGGACTTAACTGTAAATCAAACTCTAAATCATTAAGACACAGTGGTTTTCACATAGACACAGAGACCAAGTAGGCAGACTGGAGGGTCTATACAGGGACCCACACACGGATGACTGATTTTTTTAAAGTGCTTACATATTTCAAAGAGTAGGACAGACCACTCAAGATATCGTGTTAGAACAGCTGCATATCTTTAGGCAAGAAGTGAACCTTGACTTCTTTCTCACTCCATACACAAAAGTTCACTTGAAATGGATCCTGCACCTACAGACGACAGCCCCCCTCCAAGTCATGTCTCCAACGACTCCTTCCTCACCCCTCCAGAGCCACACCAGTCATCCTCCTGTCCTGCAGCCAGACCTGCAGCTCCAGCTGCCTGAATCTCCTCATCTACTGCCTTGCTTGATTCAGTTGCTCAACCGCCATCGTTGTAGGGAAGTCTTCCTTGAACACGTCATGGGAAAATGTCTGTGTGATCCTCTTTCTCTTTCCAATCTCTTATCCGGCCTTATTTTTGTCCATGGCACGTATTACTATCTGAAATGCCATGCCTGCCCATTTGCTTCCATGTCTGTTGTCTGTCTCCCCATCTAGAATGTTCTCTCAGATTTGTTTTCTCGTTTTGTCTGTCTTGTCATTTTTCTAACCTTAAACAGAGTAGGCAGCTGATAAATATTTATTAAATGACTAAATACCAGCAAATATACTAGTTCTGGTGAATAACATTTTCTCCTCCTCATTACATAATATCTAATTCATAGGAAAGGAACACATATCAGAGGTCACCTTATCTGACTCACTTAACGTTACAGAAGAGTAAATTGAGAACCGGAAAATCGAACTGACATGCTAAGTTCAGCTCGGGTCGGAACGAACTGGGACTGAAGTCCAAGTACCCCGACAACCACTCTCCCGGCACACAGCAAAAAGCACGATCAGTTCCGTGACTTTCTGTTTTCTTGGAGAAGGCGACGGTGTAACATTACAACAGTATACAAAAACGCATTCAAATCTTAGCGTGTCTGAGAGTTGTCAAGAGGAAATTTGCATTGGTCTTCATGAACACCAGATATATAGGTAAAAGAGGCTTGTTTCCATTTAGAGACAAGTTTAAATGTCTAACCAGTTTACCTAAACCCGTACTATTATTTTGTGCTGAACGTTTGAAGTCAAGACCTATAACCACATTTTCAGATTTTATGTTTGACCTTTTTCAAGAGGAGAGGCTAGGGAGCCATTTTGTACTTTTTTGGCTGGGGGAGAACTTCCTTCTGTTCCTCTAGTTATGATTAAAGTCACTGCTAAATTAATAGCCTATTTTTTCTGTCTTCTCATGAAAGATTCAATATTACTTTCTCATGTTTATTCTTTTCTTTTTTCTCCTAAAGCCTAAAGCCACTGGTGAGCCAATGGCAGCCATTTTCAGTCCACATCCCCTTATTCATACTTTGTAGAGGACACTTGTTTTGAGCTAAAATATTTGTGAAAGTGTCTCACAATTTTCTCTCCAACATCAACTACCCAATGTGACATGTTTCTACTTTGCATGTTTTGCTGGAATTCCCGAGCGAGAATGGTCCCCTACATGGCACTGAGTGACTAGATGGGTGGCTTTCCCTAGCTCAGCAAGGGGTGACAGAGTTCTCTTAGTTAACACCTACTTAGACCGGCTCTGCTCAATATAAAATAGGTTTGAAAGGGAAAAAATAGATTTTGGGGTTTCATTTTACTGTTTAAAAAGCCCATTCAATAAAAATTTGGTATATAATTCTGAATCATGGCCAAAATAACTCACCAACTACAACTTAGTTGCAGGGTTTGTAATCTGGGGGATGAGGGGGAAGACCACAGGGAAAAAGTAAATTCTGCAGAACAAGCTATATTTTCAGGAAGTTTAGCTTCATGGTTAATGGTATAGACTTTGCATAGGAGTCTTTGGGTTTAAACCTCAGGTCTAAAAATAAAAATAAAATAAAAATAAAATTAACTGCAGCTCTAACCTTTGCCAGAGGTATGAGCTTGGGCAATTTCTTAAACTTTCTTACTATCATTTTCTCATTGACCAAATGGGAGTGTTCGCTGCATATGACTACTGTGAGGAAAACCAAGTTAATGCCAACCAAAGTCTTAAAGGCATAATGACAAATAGCTCGTGCTTAACAGCTGTTAGCCAGTATTATTCTTTTCCTTGTGAGAGTGTTACACCTACACTGGGAAGAAAACCATTGATTAAAACATTAGTTCTTAACACATCAATGAAAGCCATAGAAACAAGAACCTGAAAGAAAGTTTAGGGGATTCTCTAAAATTCATACATGAACCACACATGGAGAATGTCTGATTTCAAGCTGGAGGCGTAGCAGCTGCTGCTGGAGGCAGAGCAGACAGGGCTGAAACCAGTGTAAACCGTGATGCTCCCAGGACATCCAAACTGGGAACTTGGTAGTAGCCAGAAGGGCTGGTGTCTGACCAGGACATTTTCTACAGCTAATGATTTCTTCTAAGTAGTACTAGATGAAAGAAAATAGCAGATTACTATTGTTTCTGGAATTAGCTGGATTCTAATATTTATTTTTCTTTTGTTCCAAATGTTCCTTCTTTTTATATTTGCTGTATGGAAATTTGTAGAATGTATGTAATTAAACATTTATTGACAAGTATGTTTTTAAATAAATTACTAAAAGGCGGCTTACTGAAACTGTATATTTTTTAATACTCAGAAACATGTTTAGGGAGATTTTACTTTTAAATATTGTATTACTGAGTAAGAGGATGGTACATCCCTCTAGTAAAATAATTTTTTCTGGCAAAACATGCTAAGTAGAAGCATGTCACAATGGGCAGTTGATGTTGGAGAGAAAATTGTGAGACCCTTTGTCTCCACAATCATTTGTCAGAAGCCACAAAGGGACAGACCTATAGGAGGATGTGGCCCGAGTTTCCATCCTACATACAGGATTCTGAACATAAGGGTTTTTCAACCAGACAACAGAATAGCCTCATCCTAGGATTTAGAAGGTTATTTTAGTAATATTTTAAAGGCAAAAATCACTAAACTCAGGACTTTGGAAATTTTAACGTAATCACTTTTATAGGTCTCAGACAGGGAATTCAGAACACAAAAAGATACTTATATTAAAAGACTAGAAAATACATGAACCTATTCCTGAACTCCATACACCAAAACACCTACATGTTGATTATATTATACATTACAGATAGATTCACACTGTCATAGGCTCACCATCTATTAGCTGGGACAATATGTTCTCCTAAGACAAATGAATCAAATCTGATGGTTAGTCATAGTGTGTACAAGTTTTTGTACTTTACTGCAAGATCATCAAGATAAGTGAACATTCATTTATTAAACTACAAAGGAATGGTAAAGATGTATTTAACTTCAAGGTATATATTAAATCATATATAATAATTTTACATGCATTTAATTATAGATAATATACATATTATATATTCATATTTAATATAGAATTGTGTAAACATATATCATATATATAAGATGACATACCTACCGTATATATCACATATCATATATCATATATACCACATAATATCATATATCATACAACATATTTATAACATGATATATATTATTCATTTATATTTACGTATCTTGTGTATTTATGTATAATATATGATATAGTTTATGTATTTGTTACATATAATTAATATACTTGGAGCACCTGGGTGTCTCAGTCAGTTAAATGCCTGCCTTCGGCTCAGGTCACGATCTCAGGATCCTGAGATAGAGACGTGTGTTGGGCTCTGCACTCAGCAGGGACTCTCCTTCTCCCTCTGCCTCTATCTCTATGTTTTGCTCCCGTGCTCTCTCAAGTAAATAAAATCTTTCTAAAAAATAAAATAAATCTATAATATATTCATACCATTTCACCCTGCTCATACTCTCTCTCAGGTAAATAAAATCTTTAAAAAAATAAATCTAGGGGCACCCGGGTGGCTCAGTGAGTTAAAGCCTCTGCCTTCGGCTCAGGTCATGATCTCAGGGTTTTGGGATTGAGCCCTGCGTCGGTCTCTCTGCACAGCAGAGAGTCTGCTTCCTCCTCTCTCTCTCTCTCTGCCTGCCTCTCTGCCTCCTTGTGATCTCTTTCTATCAAATAAATAAATAAAATCTTTTAAAAAATCTATAATATATTCATATCATTTATTTATATCACTATATATAAGGTTATATATAATTTATATATTACTTATATTCATATAAAACAATATATAATTTATATATAATTCATAATTACATAAAATAATGTATCACTTAGTATATGCATAAACATATATTAAAAATAAATTTTTAAGGTTGTGAACAATAGCATTTCCTCAATAATCAGAAAATATATTAATATTCAAATGCTGAAGACATCAAACTAACCAACCAACCAACCAACATAATGATTTAGTCATGCAACCAGTCTTATGATTTGCAAATTGAGTAAATACTAGTGAGTTGTAGGAATAAGAATTAGCACTAAGACTGAGCAGAAAATGATGGAAGCTGGGTGCCTCAGTCAGTTAAATTTCCAGTCAAGGGCAGAAAGTTACCATGTTCCCCACTGAAGATCTCCTGGGCTCAGCTAGTGGGACACTGTCCATGTCCCAGATTCTACTTACAAATTATCCTCAGGATTTTGTTGGCTGACATTTCTCTAATGAATCCAGCAGCCTCATAAGAAACTGGGTTAAATGATTAACATGTATCTTCTCCAAACTCCCAGCGATCGAACTTCCTCACCCAAAGAGACAATCAGCAATTTTTGTTTCCCTCAAGTAGCCTTTGTTTTCTGTCTTTCCTTAGTGGGTGCTTGATCTAAAAGGCGCACTGTGGAATGTGCTAAAAAGCAAGAGCTGTGTTTCAAAGCAGATATAGCTAGTAACACCTTATTACAACAGTAATGATTTCCTGGCAAAGAGATGCATCTTAATTCAACAGTGGATATAGTATCCTAAATACTGAATATTTAACAAGTTGAGTTAACTCCTCCAGGCCTTCAGGTGGCCAAGTTACCCCACGCTCACTTAACATTTCTAAATGTTGAAAGGTACTTGGGGATATCCACTTTTTATGGTCTTAAGAAACCATCTTAAGAAAAGGCCTATAGATTTTTACTTTTCCCAAATAACACAAAAGTGTTCAGCGATACCCAAAGCATCTTACAGAGGCATCTCATGGGAATTCAGTAAAGATTTGTAATCCACAGCACAATACACGCAGTCAGAGTATAAGTTGACCAGTCAACAGAGAACAAAGAAATCCAAAATAATGCCCGGAGCTTTGAAAACAGAAATGAGCACGATGATTAATGCTTTGTGCAGCTTGGGGGAACATTTCCTTGGGAAGAGCTATAGATCTACCCCCTCCCACTACTATGATTTCAATTTCTTACAGCACTTTACACGGTAACAGCAAGCCCCTTCGTCTAAATTCAGCCCTTGGGCTATATTCTGACAGTCTATTTATGTCCTGATTTCATGAATAATAAATGACTGAATGTGAAGAAATATATAGCTCTTCTCACTCGTGCAGAAAGTTTTAAGGTAAAATACATTTTAACATAAATGCTACTAAATGTTTTAAAAAAGCCCCCAAGAATTGAAATTTGACAAGGAGAGGCCATTCCTTTTGCAGTTGTTCCTTCATTTCAAAGAATCATGATACAATAGCAGGAGCAATGGAGTCAAGAAACCCAGGGTCCATTTTCCAGTTGTTTTAAAAACATCTCCTTGAAAATGATCAGGGTTTGGTTGAATTTTTCCAGCGTTTCCTGAGTCCTCGTAGATCTACGCCCGTCAATAGCATGCAGGGGAAACGTACATTGCCTTGTAGGTGCCCGTTAGGAACTAAGACATTGTTTAAAGTTACTACGAAGTGCCAAGTAAAATGTATATTGCAGTTTCTCCTGGAAATGTGCTTAAGAGCTGGAGGGGTACTGAAGATCCAGCGCTGGCAGAGGGTGTGAGCTAGGATGTGGCGTCCTGAGGACTGGCCCAGCAGCTGGGATCAGTCCCTGAAGCCGGAAATGACGGACACCAATGCTTAATTCTATAGAGACAGGAGACCAACAATCTCCTTTTAAATGTACCACTTTCTCTTCTAACTGCCACGTTGACAAGATATCTCTAGTTTCATAGTAATTCTCAATTCCAGACCCCCCAAAGTGACAGGAAGAATGTTGTCCCCACTGGGCCATCCTAAACGGAAACCTACGGAGAGCAATGGGTCTGTTCAGGCCAAGTCCTGATCATGTTTTTATTCCCCTTATAAATAAGTCAATATTAAATTAAATTTATATTGCAAATTCTTTTTTCAAAAAGAATGACAGATGCAGGAAGCAAGAAAAATGTAGAAAAAGGGCCTGTCAGACTGCCACTCTTTTAATTATGTGCAGTACATAGAATGTGAGATGTGCCAGGAACATGTTTAATATGTGGCAGCCTAGAATGATAAAAAAAAAAAGCGACAGTCATTTTTGATATCTTATTCTAAACCTCAACAAACCATCTGAGCTCTTGTACACCGAGCAAATCACAGAACTATTGCCACTTGCTGTGTCTCTGAAGACCACAACAGTCTTCTGTATTGCTCAAGGGGAGCCAGGCTGTAAAAACCATAAAAATGAAGCTACTGCATAGATTTGGAGCTGCCTGAGAACTCTCAGAACAGCTGCTGGGTTGATATGGCAGGAATCAGGATCCTCAGACTGGCAGAGGCCCAACATTCCCTCTGATTGGCGAGGAGACCTTAAAACATTCTAGCTTTCTGTGAAAAACTCAGAGCAGTTTTGCTACCAAAGGATCATCCCTCCAGCCAAGGGCTGGGTGCCCTCTGGTAGCTTGGATAAGCACTTAACCTTGATGAATGTGGCTTGCACATTACTCCATACCAGCCCCAGTTGACCTCAGCCTTCAACGAACTCCATCGCACGCAAGTCCTACTCCAGTCCACCAAAGACACTTTCTACGTGAGGGTGTGAATTACTCTCAGACCCACATCTAAGATGCTCTCAAACCAACAAATGCAGTAATTGTTTCTGTATGTCTCTAGAACTCCAAGACAGAGACAGAGTCTTAAACATAAAAGGGAGCCAGAGTCAAAAATATGTTTGAGAAAGTTTCATTCCATAACCCTGTCTTGGAGAAGCACAGCTTACCATAACCTATTAAATGCACTGAGGAGTTCTACAGTAAATAAAATTGCTCGGCTCTCTTGAGTCCAGCATTCCTCAGACGTTGGATCACTCAACCATCCTCTCATCATTTAATTATTAACCTTCCAAGGTTAATATTAACCTTGCAAAAAAAATTAATGGTCTACAGAAGACACTTTGGGGAAACACTAATGAAAATAAATTTCTTTAAGTATTATTTATAAAGCAATGAGAGTTAAAAATTGAACCTACAGGAATCATTTCAGGAAACAGCTTTTTGGAGGGGTACATTATGTATGAGGTTCTTTTAAGGGGCAAAAGTGGTCATCTTAAATTTTTCTATTTTATGCAGTTTAGAGGCGACAGCTCTATATGGTTTGCATACAAATGAACGTTGTGGATAATTACGCCGAAGAGTGCTGTCCCAAGGATAAATTCCATTAAGTTGCCAAGATTGCTGCTTTTGCTAAGTCCCTTTATCCTCATACATGATTAATGGGGCACCCACCATATTTGTGCTTGAAGACCACGGAGGAGTTTAGGAAGCGTAATTATTTACACAGCATCTCAAGAGGATCTTCTTGGCCAGGGAGCACTAGGGAGTAAGCACCCTGCCTACTGCTCCAATTTCTGTTTTAGCTGTGTCTGTAGACATTTTTCTGCGCCTCTTTGCCCGTCCGGGCGGTCATCAGACCTGGATCCATCTGCAGCCGTTGGGCTGCTGGCCGCTGAGGCTCTGCCCCTCGTCTGCCCGCAGCTCTCTCCCTGGTTTTATTTCGGTTTGTCTCTCTCCTTCTCTGTCTCCTGTTTTGCTCATTGGGCCCTGTTTTTCTCTGTTGCCGAAACAGGAACCAGATCATGACGCCCCCCAGGGCCTGCCCATCTGGCCGCCCCAGTCTGAGGAGTTGTGAGGTGACCAAGCATGATACCTACTCCCCCAAATAACCTGGGGGCCACCACGTTGACTTGTGGCCATGGAAAAAGATAACGCCCCACCTCCCAGTCTCCATGGAAGGATAAAGCCTGACTTGTAAAACTGCCTCCGGCCGTGAAATACGAGCAAGTTTCCTTTTTCTTTGGTTAAGGACAATTTTCCTGCTTCCTGTTCATTTCTTGGTAGCACTTTTCACCAGGTTATTAAACATTTTATTTGGTGGGCTTATTTTGAGTTTCCTCCCACTAGAGGCTAAATTTTTTGCGGATTTTCCTCTGCTGTCCACAGCGGTATCCTTGGCTCGCACCAAGCCTTTACACGGTTAACATGGAACAGTTTAAAAAAAATGAATGAATAAAGAAAGGAGGAAATGCAAAGAGTGGCTATATTCTTTCCTCAGGCAATGACTGTCAACAGAGGTGAATGCGGATGGGCTGAGGGGGAGTGTTAAGGGGAGAGGGAAAGGCCACCAGTGTGTCTTTCCACTCAGAAGTGAGCAGTGGAATCCGCTATCGTCTCGAGTCAAGTGTGTCCGAGGCATCTCGCCGTGAATCCTCGGGCTGGTCTTCACTTCAGCCAGGAACGCAGGCACGGTACCGCGCCTTCCTGCTCTGCATCTCAGAAGTCACTTTGCTCTGCCCGTGAGAACACGGCTTTATCACTGCCCTTTCAGTGACTTCCTTTTCAGAGAGAAAACAGTTATTAATTAAAGTTTTGAAACAAAAATTAAACAGGTTTCAAAATAACTGAGGCTGAGTCTATGAACATTTTCTCATCGTGTTTCAATAGTGTATGTGAACACTGGGTCCTGGGCCTGTCCAAAGAAAGCATACAGTAAATGCTAAGAATGCTGTTAACGTAGTTAACTGATTTGCATCTCTTCTGAAGCAAGTAAGATGCTCGATTAAAAAAAAATGCTTTAGAAGTCTTGGACATTTTTTCCTATCTGCAGGCTTTGAACTACACATGCGGCAAGTCCCTTTGGCTTTATACCTAATGGATAAATATTATTATATATAATGGATATTACGAATCTGGCTGCAGGGTTGGCGGGGTACAGATAGGCCCTCACTCTGAACATGTGCTACTAGAAATTTACTGTTAAAAGCAGAAGTATCAACCAAAGCAATTTAAGGTGAGTTACCCTTCCAAGGTGCGTTACCTAAGAACGGGATCAAGCCATGAATTTTATTTTCCTGACAAATTATAAAACAAACTTACTCTCTGGCCATAAAATATGCTCCTCTTAGGATTTTGACTCATGAAAAATGTAATAAAACAACTCCAACTTGTGACCTTAAAGTGAATTCTCATTTGGTCTTGACACTAATAAAGAGTTTATTGCCTTCTTAGGTCACCTCGTGCACTGCTTTATAGCCCTTTCAATGGCATTTGGGCCATTTACCAATAGGATAAGGACACAGAAAATGCTAGAAAAAATTGAAGAACACTAGTTTTCAGATACTCTCTAGAAATGCCTAGTCAAGTTGTTCTAAAATCTACCCCAGCCTTCAATAGATTTTAATAATGATTTTAAAAGCAGCACTTAATGAATAAAAATTTTTAAGTATAGGAAATTTAAATAACATTGATCTTCACAATGTTCAGAAAAGCAGATGGGATAAAAATCCGTATTTAATAAGACTAGGTACAATCTGTGCAGGATAAAGTAAAAGAATGCACAAAACAGTATTTTCTATATCCAAGTTGGGAAGGAGTTGGCTTCTAGCATATATGATAAAGTGATTCTGAAGCCAGGATCCTTATCAACTGAATGGCAAATAAAATGGCATTTATCAAGGGGAAAAATACACGGGTAGGAATCAGTTAATTAAATTGAAAATATAGCCCCTAAAAGGAATCAGAGAGTACTTCTTTCATGAAACTCATCCCCAGCTAAGCTTTTGTTCGGTTAATTGCCTGCGGTTCAGAAACCTAACAGGATGGTCCAGTGATTAAAGGGACAGATCTCGTATTCATGAAAAGTGACCCCAAACAACTTTTTGCAAAATGGATTATGATTATTTTGACATTTTCTCTGATTGCAGAAAAGCGCTTGATTTCTATCTGATTTTAGATTACAAAGGCCCAAAACTTCAAAGTTTTTGTTTCTTTGCTGCTAGTATTTGATATAAAAGTGGCTACAAAAGCTTGCTATATTTAAAAAAAAAAATTGTAGGAGACAGTTGCCTTTCTCAACTAATAGGAAACAGAAGTTAAAATTATGATGATTTACTAAATCTCTGGGTACCATGAGACGATGACTGTGATTGATGGTGGTGATGGTGGTGATAAATGTCTTTAAGTTAATTTCTTTCAGGAAGGTAGGTTCAGGAAAGGGGGAGAGAATTTTCCCATAAATAAAACAAATACATTTCTGAACTGTTTCCGACGAATGCAACATGAGAACTTCCAAAGTCATGAAGAGGCATCATTCCTTACCTACATCAAGAATTGATAAATGGGGGGGTGCCTGGGTGGCTCAGTCGGTTAAGTCTGCCTTTGGCTCAGGTCATGATCCCAGGTCCTGGGATGGAGTCCCGCATCAGGCTCCCTGCTCGCCTTCTCCCTCTGCCCCTCCTCCATGATCCCACGTATTCTCTCTCTCTCTCTTTCTCTCAAATAAACTTAAATAAGGCTTTTTAAAAAACCCAATTGGTAGAAGAGGTAGCTATCTAAGGCCAAAATCATGGTAGTTAGCATTCAGGAGGGGGTTACTCTGTGCCAGAGTACCCACCGCGTCTACTTGTCAGTGGTGCTGTAAATTATTCCCTTTGGCAGAGGAAAACAGTGAGACCAGGGAGACCAAAATACAGATAGTACAGTAGGCAGGAGGAGAGCTTCTGGGTTCCCATCTGGCTCTAGCTCTTAACCAGTGATGGGCAACAGCTCTCTGCACCTTCATTTCCTTCGCTCCTACAATGGGAATAATGACTCTTCTAAGAGTTTTTTGAGAATATGAGATCTGAGTTGATAGCACAGTGTCAGAAGCACACCAGTATCTGGTAGCTGTCAGCAGCCATCACTTACAGGGAGTCAGTATCTTGCCCAGTTACAGAGCTAATAATCAGCTGAATTTTGGATCCATTTGTTTCCACTGGCCCACACTGCTTTACTTTCTTAGAAGATGAAGAACTTTTCTTGGGAATATGATTATACACATTGAGTCAACATCGCCTAGGCAACACAGATGTTCAATAAATTATTTAGACCTAAGTTGAATTTTACTTTCCCAGTTATGCGTTAGGTAGATTTTATCACCTTCTCTGTACATGGAAGCCCTTCCCTGAATACAGCACATGGAGAATCCATAATAATGATCTGGGTGTACGAACAAAGAACTGTGGGCATAGGGGAAGGGCAGTTCTAGCTCTTATGGGTCCATTCCACTTTCATCTGATGCAGGAGTGGACAAGGGTGATTACTGTTTTCTTTTCCCAGTCAGAAAGACTCCTATAAATGCCTACCTTCCTGAAATTCCTAAGTGGGAACTGGCCTCAAGGTTAATAATTTTTTATTTTTTTTTAGTTTTTACATTTGTATCCCTTAAACAATAATAATTATTGTACCTACCAGTTGTTCGAATCTCTGAATCTCAATTTTCTTTGTGTCATTCTGCAATTTCCACTCAGTGCTTGCAAGCTCCTTATCTAAGGGGGCCTTGGTGACCTGCATTAAATCTAATTTACGGCTGACATCTGCCTCGCTATTTATAAACAAACTCAGTACAGTTTAGTGAACCACAGCTATGTTGTTAGAAGTAGTACATTTAAAGACAGGAAAATACAGCTCGAAGCAAATGGCAACAGGGTCCTTAAACACAAAATCCTGTTGCTTATTTCATAACGGTTTTAGTGACACATTAAAGAAAAATGCTTTTGGCTGCAGACGTTAAGAGGCAGCTTTGTGATATATTGTGTCCAAGAAATTATAGTTATCAAAACAAATCCTGCAGATGTCAATGTGATATGCTTCCATAATACAAAGCTCGAATTCACAAGAGACAAAGGTTATCAAACTGTAGACTTAAATATAATTCTCTAGTCTCTGTTTTCTCCCCTACAGAGCTGGAGAAAGTCATAAAAATAAGGTGTGGGTGTATAAGCTAATAAGAAGGCATGTGCCTGGAAAATATAATAAATAGTACTCATCTAAAAAATTAAATGAGATTTTCTATGTGATCTTTTCAGGGGCAGGTGTGAGGGTAACATGTTTCTGACATCTAAATCTGTTGCAATGGAAAGATTCAAAAAGGGAGATTAGCACAAAATCTGTTACTGTATTTTGAGTATTTCTAAGTCATAAAATTAGATACATATATTTCTCTATAAAAATGAAATCCTCCCAAGAAGCCAGCTCACGAAGAATAACTTTTAATTATATTATTTTAAATATATTTTAAGGCCACCCTCTCCTTCAAAATACGTGGCTGGCTATAGCTTACGTAGTATGTGCAAGGTATCATCTTTTATTACTGAAGAATTGACTATTTCCCATAAGGAAAATTTCCAAATAATCAAAGTTCACATCCATCACTGAAACCATTCTCACACATTTCAACCTCTGACCAGCACCCTTATGTTTCCAATTTACTCCGGTTGAGTATCTCAGTTCCAATACTGTTTGAACTCTATCAAGACCACCAGCCCACTGTTGCGCCCACCATGTTTTCCAACTCGATCACCTCTTGGATACCCTCAATCCCTTCTGTATCCAGCTTAATCTCTGCTGTCAACCACTACAACTCCTGGGCACATAAGTCCACTTCCTTGACTCTCCCTCTTGCTTCCTCTCATTCACCTGTCCAAACACGACAGGAAACAACATCATTCACCTGTCCAAACACGACAGGAAACTACATACAGGCCTAAACACTCCAGATAAAAAGAAAAGTGAAGAACACACAAGTCCACAATGTTACTAAGGAGAAGAGACGCGTATACAAATGAAAGCAAGTAAGAATAATAGATTATATAGCAGTAGTGGATACTGACAAGCACTCACTGAGTTCTAGTCACCCTACTAGGTGATTAAGAACTTCAGTACTTTCTTAAAAAAAAAAAAAAAGGAGAAGAACTTTAGTACTTTCTGTAATTATGCTTTCAAAAATGTCAAGGCCAAAGTTTATGGGCGGAAAACACTTTCTCCCCAACACATCCCTAGAAAGTAGGGAGGTAGCATGTGAACCCAGGCACTTGACGTCACAGGCTGTGGTCTTGCCTGGTCAGCCACAAAGAAATCTGAGAATCAGGATAGAAGGGACTGTACTCCAGGAAAATCAAATTACCAGAAAGCATTCAGATAGATACAGAAAGCCTGAGTGGCCATGAAATTCGTAAACAAAGTACTCCTCAAAGATGTCCTAAACTACGAAGGTTTAAAAAACCAACAGGAATGTAATATTTCATTTGTTATTTAAATTGCTCTAAAATTTAAAAGCACAAACACTGAAAAAGAAGACATTCTTTTTATGAACACTGGCAATACCCTGATACCAAACTCTGTCTAGGAAAGTACAAGAAATTCACAGACCTGGTTCAGATTGTGAAAAATCCTATGTGTTACAGAAAACTGAATTTAAGAGTTTAAGATAATGCTTCAATATGCCCATTTGGGATTGATTCTTAAAATATAAAAGTGACGATATTAACTCTCATTTGCCCAATGATTAATATGTTCCAAGCATTGTTCTCTTGGTATTAAATCTTTATTTCAAAACCATGATGAGAAATTGCCTTTGGTCCCATTTACCAAGGAGGAATCAGAGCCCTGGGAAGATCTGAACTCAGTGTGGCTCGAGTATGCTCTTGACCAAGACTTTGTAGGAAATGTATCAATACAGTTTGTCCTGGAAATTGTTTTTCTTTTTTTAATTTATTTATTAGAGAGAGAGAGAGAGAGAACGAGTGGAGAGAGGAGAAGGAGGGAGAGGGAGAGGAAGCGTATCTCAAGCAGAATTGCCTTGACTGGGGAGCCCAACACAGGCCTAGATCTTGGGATTCTGAGGTCATGACCTGAGCCAAAATCAAGAGCTGGATGCTTAACCAATTGAGCCGCCCCGGGCCCCTCATCCTAATAGCTGTCTGTAAAAATAATAAACTAAGATTTCTAGAAATAAATATAAATATGACAAAAGTATAAATCACAAATGGTTAGTAAATAAAACAGGCAAATCATAATAAAATCTTAGGGATTATATAATTGTAACAAAAGCACACATCCATATTTATACTGCATTTGATTCATTTATTTCTAAGTTCTTGACAAGTTCACAGGTGGTTGTAATACTACTATTTATATTATCTATGTATGATATTTTAATAATACATAAAATAATAAAATCAATGCTTTTAAAATCAAAGTTGTCAATTAGACAACTTCTAGAGTAAAGAGATATAAAAGGAACATCTCTGATAGTCCCTTACCAAGTCAAAGTCATTGATGTGATTTTCAGTACTATATGCTTTTTCACATATATATGTATGTATATGTGCATATATGTGTATTTGTGTATGTGTGTGTGTGTTTACACACATGTTAAAAATACTGGGCTCACTCTATGGTACATTTTGTGCACTGGCTTTTTCACATAATAGAAATAAATATAAATATGACATAAGTATATAAATATGTATCTTAAGTCAATGAACACAAATTTACATCATTAGTTTTAATTGCTGCAAATTATTTTTTTTAAATGAACAACAAACTGATGAACAATTAGTTCATGATTTTTCCTGTTTTATAAATGGCATTGCAGTGATCATTTCTATACATAAATTTATCTAATTTCCAATTTGTACCCGTGGCGCTTGTTTGCTTATGGTTTTAGTCTTCTTTGCTGCTATATCCCTATCTTAGAGGTTGCCCGTGGGAATCCTCAGAGACACGTGGTGTTGAAGGAAAATTACCAGTTCTGGGTCTTTTTGGTAAATTCCTGGACTGGTGATGTCCAGGATCATGAAGGCAGCGGAATGGCACAAAAATGGCGGCCATGTCAGGTGTGGACTGACGTGTTCATAGGGGCCTCGTTTAGAAGAGGGAGTCTCGTCATTTTTCTTTGCTGGCATTTGAATGTTGTTTTCTTAATCACTTCTCATAGAAAGCTTTCAACTGTGTTTCCCCAACTTGTGGAAGCCAAGGCATTGTCTCTTGCCCCGCATTCACAGCTGTGAAGATGCTTGCATGTTCCATGTTCATTACAAGATGAACAAAGGCTTCCAGTCCAATTTGCTCCTCTTGGAAGCTTTCTCTTCATTTTAGCTTTTTGTAGCATCTCTTTTCTTTCTTATCAGCTGAGCTATGCATTTAAATGTGTTATATTTTACTTGGTACTTATTTCTAAGCATTTTCAATACACAAAGTCAGCTTTGTTTTTCAGATAGAGAGCTTATACCACTTTGATAATTGGAAAGAAAAACATAATTTGTAGTTTAAAAAGAAAGAACTTTAATTTGCCCCATTTATGTTCAAAACAAAGTCCGAACTCAGAAACCCTTCTCAGCTATTTCCACTTGTCTTCCTCTGCTCCCAAAACTACTTTAAAAACATGGAGGAGTTTCATTTCTTGCTGGCATTTATATACGTAATGCCTTCTTCTCTCCACCTACCTGTTGAAACTCATTCAAAACCCTCCACAAGTGACATATTTTTTTTTAAAGCCTGATTTGAAAGAGTCACGTGCTAGTACTGGGACTGGCATCATGAATTATCACACACTTGGTGGTTTAAAACAACAGCAATTTATTCTCAACAGTTGGATAGGCTGGGCATCAAGCTGCCAGCCGAGCTGGTTTCTTCCGGAGGCTGTGAGGGAGAGCAGGGCCATGCCCGTCCCCCGTTTCCTGTCCTGTTGGCAACCCCTGGCATTCCCTACTTTTGGCTGCTTCTTTCCATCTCTGCCTTCATCTTCACCTGGCGCGCTTCCCTCTGTTTCCTCTGTATCTCCACAGCCGAACCTCACCCACTTTTCTCTGATAAAAACACCAGTCATTGGATGTAAAGCCAACTCTGCTAAACTATGGCCTCATCTTGACATGACCACGTCTGCAAACACCCTATTTCCAAGTAAAGTAAAAAGAGTTGGAACCGGAACATATCTTAATAAAAAGAGCACAAGCTCTTTTTATTAGATTACCCTGGTTTTTGTATTAATACCTCTCCCTAATCTGTGTGTAGTGAATCTTTTACAAATACATGGCTATATAAGGGACAAGATTGGTTAAAAAGAAAAAATTCAGCCTTGAGACCTAAGGCACTATTGAATATTAATCATTTAAAATAATTCTAGAAAGCTTAAATAGAAAAATCTTACATATTTTTGTTAGTTTTTGAGTGATTTGTCACTTTAAGAACATACTCAATTTTAAAATCCTAATTCAAATTAAAAGTGGGTTTTTTTCCACATAAAAATATTCCAATCGTTTTTCTGCTTCAAAGATTTCAAAAAGTCTGGCACCCAATTATATAGATGGTTTGATTTCTGAGAAAAGAACAGTTCTGTATAACAGAGTGGCATATGGTACAATTTTAGAGTGACACATCAAAGGTAATATTCTTTATGTAAATCCTGAAAACAAAGCAAGAGTAACATTTCCTTAATGTACAGGATAGCGGATTCAATGGCACCTCCCTATCTATTTCCCAGCTGACGCTCTCTGTTAATGGTTCATAAAACTTGAAAAGTATTTGGTAAATTCTTGCAGATAGTAGCCAGTTCTAAGGTACTTTCTGGAATTTCATTGACTTTTTGGGGAAAACATTCGTGGCTCAAAGAAGGGGCACGAGAGTTTTCAAGTGCTTCATTGTGTAAAATGATGGGCAAAGAATCACACGGCGGCAGCGGGCAGCGGGCAGCGTGTTAGGCGGGAGGGCGGAGTGGGGCCGATAAGCTGTAGCTCCTTTCACTGCTCACGAAGTTCAAAGGCAGGGATCCAAAGGAGGACAGGGTCAAGCTGAGACAGCAAACCACTGGAACTGGGGCCTAAAGAGATCCCCCAGGACTTGTATAGATTTTATTCTCCAGACATTAATTTCCAGAGCTTTTCTGTCTTTAGTGAGTGATTAAATCAGGATCCATGAGTATTAGATGTGTTACATTTAATGGTCAACCCTCAAATTAATTGCACTTGAGCTTATTCATTTTTTTTTTTTTTTTTTTTTTTACAGTGAATCAATTCCTCGTTGTTTCCAAGGCCCCAAATCAGAGAACCTCTTTCCAGTTTGGTGCACTGGCCACATTCATCGTGAGTGGTAAACGGCTCAGCCATAATTCTGGTGCCCAGGTAGGGACTGTTCTCCATTAAATCCACAGATCATTTCAGTCACCTGTATTATACATTAGCATCTGGACAGTGCAAGGGGACGAAGTCATAAAATGCCACTCAAATCATTTCTGTCTCCTATTTGTTTAACATGCCAATTTTATAAAACCATGCCCAAATTTTACCAGATTAATTGAGTCTTTTTATGACAGTGTGCAACTTAAGGTTTGGTATTTATATTCAATGTGAGTCTACAAAGAACATTAAAAATTTAGTTTCATTACACTGTCAGTGCTACACAGCACGTCACTTTCTCTAAAGAAATAGCTTCAAAATCCCAACACATTTCAGATCACACAAGGCCACTAGATGCTGTTCTTTTAAATGATTTCTTCCAAATCTCTTAGCAGGAGAGCTAAGAACCAGATGGTTATAAGCCAGCCATTCTATTCCACAGTGACTGAGTCAGCTAGAAATAGAAGTTGTTCCAACTTCATTCAAGTTGTCCTTTGTATTAAACAATCAGTAAACAGAAATGTCTCCCATTATCCCCAAAGTAAATGGACTGCTCATAAAAAGTGCTAGGCTGACATCACTTGAAACTGAAGTATTATGTTTATCCACAGACCATGTAACTCTGAGCAGCAGTAGTGAATAATTTTTTAACGTCACACACGAATTTTACTTCTTAAATGCGATAAATCTGATTTTGTCCTTTGTATGGATATACATCTTCTGTTACTTTGGGTTCTATAAATCAAACTTCCAACAATTTAAAGTCATATTTGACTATATGGCTGAACAATTATCAAATATGCCAGTTGTTTTGCTGGCTTACTTCTACTAAATTAGCTTTATTACCACAAATGTGAGAAAAGTTGAACAATTGAGGTGAGTACCTCTCTTATTTGAGGTGCCCCTTTAGGGGCACCTGGGTGGCTTAGTCGGTTAAGTGTCTGCCTTTGGCTCAGGTTGTGATCCCTGGGTCCTGAGATCGAGCCCTTTTTTGAAGCCCTGGCTTCTCCCTTTTCCTCTGCCCTTTTCCTGCTTGTGCGCATGCACACGCTCACGCTCTCTCTCTTTCTAATAAATAAACAAATCTTTAAAAAAAAAAACCTTTATATGAGGGACTTTTCCTTCATTTTAAAACATAAGTTCAAATCTTCAAACATTAAATAATTCATGTAATACAAAAGGATTTTCTAATTGGAAAATAGAAATGTTTTTTAAAAATCAAATAAAAAACACTTGGTGAAATCATACACACACTTTTTCTTCATCATAATATTCATGAATAATGATTGGACTTTATAGTGGGTTCTATTCACCTAACTCCAAGAACAGTCTCTTTGTCTAGTGTCTAAATCTGTAACACAGAAGCATAAGTTCATTTATGTTTATAGGTTGTGTGCCAGAGGTGAGAGCCAAAACAGGTTTTTTAATTGCCTATCTAATAAAAGTGTTAATCAAAATAAAGACTTCAATCATTGCTATTACCTTTCATTTTGAATTAAAGAATGATTTTTGACTGTGTATCTTTTGACCTTATTTTGGGGAGGAAAGATCATTTGAAGGAAGAGAAGCAAAAAATATATAGAAAATCCTCTAAAAAATGCTTTCTTAAAATAATCAGCAATAATAATGAAGACACTAATATATTTTATTGATTAATACAAAAGGTTATGGGTAAAAGATGTTATTTTAGGAAGTAATGATCTCTTAGAAATAAGGATATTGATTTTGGGAAATACAGTATGTATACAAATTGATGACCAGGTATTTTGGGTACAAAGTAATACACAAAATTTTTTAAAATTTAATTATAAATATATGCACATATTGGGATTTGGGATTTACTCAAATATTTTTCATTTTTAATAGGGGGGAATTTATTCAAGTCCTGAATATTCTAATACATATTTTGTATGGAAGAAACAATAAAAATAACTTCATTGTATTATGGAATAAATTCAATGCTTCAAATAATTATTTTGGAAATTAAGCAGCTTGTTCAGACTTTAAATACAAGTTGCCTTAAATTATTTGGAGGTAAGTCTAAATTATTTGGAGGTGAGGTTTCATATAAAGGTATACCACATTCTAATATGCTTCAATTTATTGTGCTGAGCCAATGTTGAGTTTTTCACAAACTGAAGGCTCGTTGGCCACCCTGCATCAAACAAGTCTATTGACAACGTTTTCTCAAGAGCATTGGCCCACTTTGTGTCCAGTATCACATTTTGGTAATTCTGGCAGTATTTCAAACTTTTTTGTTATTATTATGTTTGTTATGGTGATCCCTGATCATGATCTTTGACAGTATTATTGGGTTTGTGGATGGCACAAACTGCCCACACAAGATGGCGAACTTAACTGATACATGGTGCGAGTTCTGACTGCTCCACTGACTGGCTGTTCCCCTCTCTCCCTCTCCTCTGGCCTCCCTATTCCCTGAGAAACAACAATATTGAAATAAGGCCCATTAATTAATGGCCTCTCACGTTCAAGTGAAAGCAAGAGTCACCTATCTCTCGTTTTAAAGCAAAAGATAGAAATGATTAAACTTAGTGAGGAAGGTATGTCGAAAGCTGACAGGCAGAAGCTAGGCTTCCTGTGGCAGTCAGCCAATATGTGACTGCAAAGGAGAAAGGAGAAAAAGAAGATCCACTTAAGCTATTCCATGAAGGTGGCTAAATTAAACAACAGACTTTCAGTATAGATAGAAATAGCCTTATACTGGAAGAAGATGTCATCTAGCACTTCCATAGCTAGAGAGGAGAAGTTAATGCTTGGCTTTAAAAATCCAAGGGACAGACTTGTTAGGAGGTAATGTAGCCAGTGACTTTAAGTTGAAGCCAGTGCTCAGTGGTCATTCTGAAAGTCCTAGGGTCCTTAAGAATTATGCTAAATCTATTGCGCCCAACTTCTGTAATTGGAACAACAAAGCCTGGGTGATGACACATCTGTGTACAACATGGCTTACTGAATATTTTTAAGCCCATTTTTAAGACCTACTGCTCAGAAAATAGGATTTCTTTCAAAGTATTACCGCTATTTTTTTTAAAGATTTTATTTATTTATTTGACAGAGAGAAATCACAAGTAGATGGAGAGGCAGGCAGAGAGAGAGAGGGAAGCAGGCTCTCTGCTCAGCAGAGAGCCCGATGTGGGACTCGATCCCAGGACTCTGAGATCATGACCTGAGCCGAAGGCAGCGGCTTAACCCACTGAGCCACCCAGGCGCCCCCAAAGTATTACCGCTATTGACAATGCACCCAGTCACTCAAGAGCTGTGACTGAGATGTACAGTGAGATCGTTGTTGTTTTCATGCTTTCTACCACAATGTCCATTCTGCAGCTCATGGATCAAGGAATCATTTTGGTTACAGCTGCCATAGGTAGTGGCTCCTTTGATGGATCTGGGCAAGGTCAACTGAAAATCTGGAAAGAATCTACCATTCTGGATGTCAGTAAGAACATGCATAATTCATGGGAAGAGGTCCAAGTATCAAAAAAACAGGAGTTTGGAAGAAGTTGATTCCAACCTTCATGGATAACCTGCAGATGTGGCAGAAATAGCAAGAGAAGTAGAATCAGAAGTGGAGCCTGAAGATGTGAATAGATTGCTACAATCTCGGTAAACGTTTAATGGGTAAGGACTGACTTCTTACGGATGAGCAAAGAAAGTGGTTTACTGATACGGAATCTACTGCTGAAGAAGCCGTGGAGATTGTTGAAATAACAGCAAAGGATTTAGAAAACTCCCCATAAACGTAGTGATAAAGCAGAGCCAGGTTTGGAGGGAATTGAGCCCAGTTTTGAAAGAAGTTCTACTGTGGGTAAAATGCTATCAAACAGCATTGCATGATGCAGAGAATTTGTTTGTGAAATGAAGAGTCAATTGACGTGGCCAACTTCATCATCTTCTTTCAAGAAACTGCCACAGGCACTCCAACCTTCATCAATTACCACCCTAATCAGTCCACACCGAGGCTAGATGCTCCATCCACAGAAAGATTATGACTCCCTGAAAGTTCGATGATGGTTGGTATTTTTTACCAATGAACTATTTTTAAATTAAAATATGTACATTTTTAAAAATCATAATGCCATTGAACATTTAATAGATTACAGGTAGTATAAACATAACTTTTATTTACACTGGGAACCTACAAAATTCATTTGACTCACTTTATTACAATGTTCACTTTATTGTGGTTGTCTGGAGTATTTCTAAGGTATTTCTAAGGTATTGCTAGACTGACATAGTTGAGCTCTTTTTCCTTTTTTCTCTTTTCCTTAATGAAGGTAAGCAGAATCTATTAGGCAGATTCTAGGTTTCCAACATCTAAGCCATCTGCTCCTTCATTTTCTAGGCATTGACTTGAGATTGGAACATATTCAAAAAGAGGACCAATGGGTCTCTTTTCAAGTAAGAGACAAACTCCAGAAATTCTTATTTGTGTTCCACAATATCCTACTCAGAGAGTTATTGCAGCAGACCTGGCAGGCCATGGAAATGCATACACACACACACACACACACACACACACACACACACAGCATAATGATCACTTACTCCCCCACACACCATCACAAACACACAACAATCTGTTACTTGGCAATTTAAACAATTTTCCCCATGCTGCCCAATTAGCCTCTAAAACTAATTTTTCGAAAAACGATCTCCTAGGAAAAGCTGAATGATAAATATATCATTATAACAAAACTTAAATACAAATTTTTACTCATTTATTATTTCATTAATTCCATAAATTTTGAGGCCAAAATTTGTGTTTGCTGGCTTTCTGAGGTGAGAAAGAAAATATGGTCACGTCTTCACTGAGCTTAAATCTGACAGAGATTGTGAACAGGGTATGTGAGGTCTGAGGTCAGGGTTCTGTGTGTGGAGGGCAGAGGCACGAAGAGGCATGACATATGGGGCCAAACGGAAGCCAGTGGGGAAGTGGTTGGGAGATATGTGTGTGCAGGTAGCATAGCAGGCTGGAGAGGAGCTCACACAAGGACTCTGTGTTAGAAGAAGCACATGTATGTATACCCTTGCCCATGTGTCTTTGTGCTCATAAAACATACACAAGCTACAAAGGCACACATCTAGGATTATTTTCATTGTCCTTAACTGATGTCAGTTTCTGTTTATCATATTAGAATAAGCCAAACACTTTTTTCTTCCTGCAAGTCCCTCCCTACCCTGTCTTTTAACTTAAAAAATACATATTACAGATGGCCTTCAAGATAGTCTAGATGTATTTTTTACTGCAAAGTTTTCTGAGATAATTGTATATTCACATGCAGTAGTAAGAAATATTACAGAGAAATTCTGTCTAAACTTTGCCCACTTCCCCCCAAAGGTGATATTTTGCAAAATGATAGTATAATATCATAACCAAGATACTGACATTGATAGGGTACTGATCTTATTCCAATTTCCACAGTTTTACTTGTACTTACTTGTATGTATGACTTCTATACAAGTTGTCACCTGCATAAGTTTGTTTATGCACCATTACAATCAAGTTAACTGTTCAGTGCCAATATAAGTTCATATAACTTTTATGACCATATATCCCCCTGGGACTCCAAACCCCCAATCCCATTCAGCACCTCTGACAGCTAAATTGTCAGCTAAGATGTCCTTCATCTCTAAAATTTATCATTTCACGGATGTTACGTAAGTGGAATCACAAAATACATCTTTTGGGATTGGCTTTTTAAAAAATTTAATTTAATTTTTTCAGGGTTCCAAGATTCATTGCTTATGCACCACACCCAGTGCTCCATGCAGTATGTGCCTTCCTTAACACCCACCACCAGGCTCACCCAACCCCCCACGTCAAACAAACCCCTCAGTTTGTTTCTCAGAGTCCACAGTGTCTCATAGTTTGTCTCCCCCTCCAATTTCCCCCAACTCCCTTCTCTTCGCAATCTCCCAATGTCCTCCATGTTTTTCTTTATGCCCACAAATAAGTGAAACAATATGATGATTGACTCTCTCTGCTTATTTCACTCAGCATAATCTCCTCCAGTCCTGTGCATGTTGATACAAAAGCTGGGTATTCATCCTTTCTGATGGCTGTGTAATATTCCACTGTATATATGGACCATATCTTCTTATCCATTCATCTGTTAAAGGGCATCTTGGCTCTTTTCACAGTTTGGCAATTGTGGACATTGCTGCTATGAACACTGGGGTATGTATGATCCTTCTTTTCCCTACATCAGTATCTTTGGGGTAAATACTCAGTAGTGCAACTGCAGGGTCATAGGGTAGCTCTATTTTTAATTTTTGAGGAAATTCCATACTGGATTGGCTTTTTCCCCCTTGACATAATTCAGTCAAGATTCATCCAGGCTGCTGCTTTTATCAATAATTTGTTCCTTTTTATGGCTGAGGACAATTTCATGGTATGTGAGTATACCAGAGTTTATTAAAAGACATCTGGGTTCTTTCCAGTTTGGGTCTATTGTGAGCAAAAGCTATTATGAGTACTTTTTGTATGTGTGTATGCGTATGTATGAATATAAATTTCCATTTTTTCTGAGCTAAATATCCAAGAATGCAATTGCTGGATTGTGTAATAATGACATGTTTAATTTTATAAGAGGCTGCTAACCACTTTCCAGAGTGTCTGTATCATTTTAAGTTTCAGTCAGCAGCACAAGAGGGATCTAGTTTCTCTGACACCTCACAAGAATTGGGTGGTCTTACTTTTTAAAAAATTTTAGCCATTCTGATATGTGCATAGTGATATACTGTGGTTTTAATTTGCATTTCTCTGATGACTGACTGGCTTTAAAAAACTGGATATATTCATTCACACAATCACATACACATAATTTCATGTAAGTGGGACAGTTTATATGCTGGGTATTTTCTTCTGTTCATTTTCTTTTCTTTTCCCTTTTCACTATTGCATTTTTTCCCCAGCTTCCTTTTCCACCCACCTCCTTCTTATTCCCTCTTACCCCAGGTAACTCTTGGTAAAACACGTGCTAGGTCTCTCGTCGTTTCTTTTACAAATGTGATTTGTCGGTTCTCTGTCGGTTTGTTTTGCTTGAAGTACTAAAATTCATAGAAATGTCTTCCAGTTAATTGGCTTAATTAGAATTCTTTCTAGGGATTGCATAATATTTCGTGATAAAATGCACCATAATTTGTTCAAGTATTTTCTTGATAGCCATTCATTTGTTCCCAATTTTGTTGTCATTACACACAATTTGCTTAAACCTATGACCTCATGTGCTGGTATGTATGTTTCTACAGGATATTTTCCCAAAGACACTCACTGAGTCAAGGGGATGCATACTTGTTTAATAGTAGCTGCCAGTTTTCTTGAAAAAAATAATTGAGGCAATTCACATACTCACTAGCTATCATGAGAACACACTTTGACCTGCATTCGCATTAGAAATAAATATGAGAGCTCCTTTTAATTTTGGCTTTAACTGTATTGCTGTTTTGATTTTCACATCTGTGACTGCTTTGCAGTTGGAAGTCTTTTTTCCAAATGATTCTGCCGTTTTATCAGCAGACATGGACTATTGATCTTAACATCAATCTAAAAAATATAATTTGCTAGAAGAAGTACTCATTCCCCGTTTATGTTTTTCAAGTCCTTTCTTTTTTTCCATTGTCATGTGCCGTGAAGTTAAGAAAATTTAATAAAATTGTGCCATTGTTTCTTAAACATTTTTACTACTAGCTTCAAGCAGACTGCTACATCTACATACACAAAAGTGATTTAAAAAACAAATAATCCAAATAAGTCATAATTCAAATGAATTGAAAACTCTGCCAGGAATTCAAATAAGCATATTCTTTTATTTTTACATTTGGGTCTAGCTTCAGCTTCACTGTCTCGAAATTCTTCTCTTGGAAATTAAAGCCATTTTGTTTTAGGGTAGGAGTCTTTGTTTCTCCAAAATCTTACATGACCCATGAAACCACCACCACCACAATAAATAAATATATAAAATCTCTGTTCATGTCCTCTGCCCATTTCTTGATTGGATTATTTGTTCTTTGGGTGTTGAGTTTGCTAAGTTCTTTATAGATTCTGGACACTAGTCCTTTATCTGATTTGTCGTTTGCAAATAGCTTCTCCCATTCTGTCAGTAATGTTGAAAATAGAACTGCCCTATGACCCAGCAATTGCACTATTGGGTATTTACCCTAAAGATACAAACGTAGTGATCCAAAGGGGCACGAGTACCCGAATGTTTATAGCAGCAATGTCCACAATAGCCAAACTATGGAAAGAACCTAGATGTCCATTAACAGATGAATGGATCAAGAAGATGTGGTATATATACACAATGGAATACTATGCAGCCATCAAAAGAAATGAAATCTTGCCATTTGCGACAACATGGATGGAAGTAGAGCGTATCATGCTTAGCGAAATAAGTCAAGCAGAGAAAGACAACTATCATATGATCTCCCTGATATGACGAAGTGGTGATGCAACATGGGGGCTTAAGTGGGTAGGAGAAGAATAAATGAAACAAGATGGGATTGGGAGGGAGACAAACCATAAGTGACTCTTAATCTCACAAAACAAACTGAGGGTTGCTGGGGGGAGGGGGTTTGGGAGAAGGGGGTGGGATTATGGACATTGGGGAGGGTATGTGCTTTGGTGAGTGCTGTGAAGTGTGTAAACCTGGTGATTCACAGACCTGTACCCCTGGGGATAAAAATATATGTTTATAAATTCTTAAAAAAATATATATATATATATATATAAAATCTTATAATCTTAAAAAGCTTCCAGTGTTAGATATGTGGGGTACAACTCTGCATCTGCATTTCAGAAACATAATTCAGTATCATTCTTATCTGAAATAACAGACTCCAGTATTGCGTACATACCCACCACATGGCTCAGTATAATTTCAAAACTGTAAGGCAGTCGTGAAAATTGAAGTACACAAACAAGAGTGAAAATTATCTTTTATCTTTTTTGGAAAACCAATTTTCTGGTTGTTAGTTTTCATATGAGACATTATCTAAGAGCTCAGAGCAAAGTGAAGTTGTGAGACAGTTTTAAGACAGTGAACAAGAAGGCACAAATACTGTTGGATGTTAACAAATGCTACCAGCAAGGTTGGGACGGGTTCTATTACGAAACGGAATTGATATCACCAGTTAACAGACTTCTGTGCGGTGCCAAAAGTCAATTTTAAATGATGAAATGAAGCCAGATGAAGAGCGAAGAGAAGTATGGCAAAAGGGATGAAAGGCTTCCAAGGAAAGACACTGAAAAATCCCAACTCAGTTTAGCAAAACTAAGAAAAGTGTAGGTGAGGAGCTGTGAACAGTTTCATTTAGGCAAGGTGACATTATCAGTTTTAGAATAACAGAACCTGGTATTAATTACACCTATAAACTTTAACTATAAATCCAGAAGCCTTATTTTCTTTAAAAACAAAACAAAACAAAACAAAAAAACAACCCAGTAAGGCTTCTACCAAAGACTTCACTATAATTTTAAATCCGCATCTTTCAAACCCTTAGTGCTTTTCGCTTCCATCCATTATAAAACGAATGCACCATTTCATTGAGCAAGATCTTTAAAAAGCTATAATAAGCCAGCTAATACATTGCATAGCACAGGGATTTCAAAATGAAAAACACTGCAGGTTCATACTCTAAGCTGCCATACGTCTCAGCGATGTCAGAGTGCTTTAGGAGGGGGATGCGAAAATTCAGTCGGAAATGTATTTCCTTGTAGTACTGAGAACCCATGAAAGCAACAAATTGCTCAGAGTTGGGTTTTGGGATGTCTGGGGACTTCAGCTGTGCTTTGCCCCACACCTCTGCATGGCGGTGTTCTTATTTTCCCACCAAATGCCTACAGCTGCACCCGGCAGGAACCAGAATACAAGTCACAATCTCGCCCTAACAATATCTCCCAGGCACTGTTTACTTAATTCTTCAAGCTTGAATAGAAACCTCAAGAGTCCTCCGACCACCTGGGAGCAAAATCCAGACACAGACAGATAATAAACAAGCACCCCAAACATCTGTAGAAATCAATACGTTGAGCTTCTCCCTACAGTCTTCCATAGCACAGTCTTATCACAAGAAGCCTCCCTATTCGGGGGTATGACTTCATCCATCTGGGCCATTGTCTCGGAAGTAGTTCAATTTCCACAAGCTGTAGACCCGGCTATAATTGCTTACCTGACTCACAGGCAAATGTCTTTGACGTTTCATCATGAAAGATAATTGCCACGGCGTGCTTCTTTGTCTCTCGAGGCAGTCTGGTTATATTTTTGATGTTGTGCAGTTCCGTTACCTTGAAAGAAAAATATTTTTCACTTAGTGTTACAGGAGATGCTGTGTACCGGAGTGCTGAAACAAAATGATCAGGTATTCCTCTCTTAAACCACTTCCCACCGAGTATTTCTACCCTCTTCCCATTAACTGTAGCCAAATACAAGCGAGAACGCAAGTATGTCTTCTCCTCCGCCCTCAGTTTTGGTCCTTGTTTGCTGAATTTTAAAATAGTCTAAAAATTATGTAGAATAACCTCCATGAAAGCAAGGACTCTGTGTTTTTATGAAAATTGTATCTTCTGTCAATAAGAGTAAGGGTGGCACCCAGAAGATTCTCATTACTCTTTCGTTAAATTCTCATTGGATTCAGTATCTCTCTTCTCCTAACTCCCATCCATTGTGCACGTTTTTGGTGGGATGAGAGTCACAAGGCAATGGACACCAGTTGACTGGCAGAAAAAGTGACTAGAAAATTTGGGGTCATAAATATAAGCCATGGACCTGCTTCCCAGAAAAATGCACATAGTGTTCATAAGCGTATGTACCCTCTAAGACCTCACCCCGTTCTCTCACCAAGGCCCATCCATGATTCATGCACCCAGGTTAGCAATTCTTCCATCATTTGACAATTAATAAGTATTTAATAAACTTACTTATTCTAGCTCCAAACTGTCTACGGGAACAAGTTCCTCTGCTATAGCTTGTGCACTGTTTCTTTTTCTCCACAGTCCAGACAGATGGGCAAATGTCTACTCTCTCAACTAGACCGCAAACTCAGTGCAATAATACCATTGCACGAATGAATTTTTCTTAATCTACTTGTCAACATGCTGAATGTTATTTCTTCTGACAAAAAATTTTGACAGGTTCGCTCTCATTTTCACTTAGTTCAAAGATTTAAAAATCTCTCTTGAGGTTTCTTTTTGGACTCACGTATTGATTAAAACTGTGCTGTTTAATCTCCACACATTTGGGGATTTTCCAGCTACCTTGCCATCACTGATTTCCAGTTTAATTCCATTGTGGTCTCATTGCAGACATTGTACGATTTCTATTCTTTTATATTCGTGTAGATATGTTTCGTGGCCCAGAATGTGGTGTATCTTCATTGAATGTTCCACGTGAGTTGGAAGAATGTGTTGATGTTGTCTATAGATGTCCACTATTTCGGTTGACTGACGGTGCTGTTGCGTTCAACAGGGTCCTTACTGATTTTCTGCCTGCTGGACCTGTCCATTTGTGAGGAAGGGGTACTGAAGACTCCACCTATGATAGTGGATGCATCTATTTCTCTTTGTTGTTCTGTCAATTTTTGACTCAGTGGTTTGATGCTATTTTCGGTGCACACACACACACACTAAAGATTGTTATGGCTTCTTGTAGGATTGACCAATGTATCAATATGTAATGACTTTCTTTATCCCTAATAATCTCCCTTGCTTTGACATCTTCTTTGTCTAAATTAAAATAGCTACCCCCTTTTAAAATTAATGTTAGTGTGTTATATTTTTAATGAATTTTCAAATTATATATATATATTTTTTTTTCTTTTAAAATTTTATTTATTTGACAGAGATCACAAGTAGGCAGTGAGGCAGGCAGAGAGAGAGGAGGCAGGCTCCCCGCGGAGCAGAGAGCCTGATACGGGGCTCGATCCCAGGACCCCGAGATCATGACCTGAGCCGAAGGCAGAGGCCTGAACCCACTGAGCCACCCAGGCGCCCCTCAAATTATATTTTTTGATTAATATTAGCATGGTATATTTTTAAATATCCATTTATTGTTAATCTTTGTATTTATATTTAGAGTGGGTTTCTTTTTCAAAACATATAGTTGGATCTTGGTTTTGGATCCACTCTGATAATCTCTTTTTAGACTGATGATGTTCGAAGTGATTGTTGATAAAGCTGTATTAATATCTGCCATATGTGTTCCCGTTTTCTGTTTGTTGCCCTTGATCTTTGCTCTTATTTTGTCTTCTACTCTTTTTCTGCATTGTCTTATTCTAATTGTGCGTTTTATACGGTTCTAACTTTTCTCCTTTCTTGTAATTTTTTTCTTCATAGCCAGACATGATGTGTTGGGTCAAAAGAATTGCCATAATGAGGCCCCTACTGGCGTGGCAATGAGGTGTGTGGGGAGGGGAAGCATTTTTTAGTCCTAAGATAAGGTCTGGGTTTTGGACTTTACAAGTGTTTCTCAGGGCTCCCCACCTGAGGTCAGAGAGGATGGTTGGCATGGGCAGGAACTGGGTATTTCCCTTGTCTTGACAAGAGTACCAGTTTTGACTTGCTTAATGCATGATCAGTGTTTGTCACCTTAGGGCACATGCTCTAACTACAAATGGAGAATTTTGCTGAAGGGTAAGACTTAAGTCCATTCATGACTTGAAATGCTATTCCAGAAGAACTATCAGTTGCCAACTAGTATTCTACGTGGAAAAAAAAGGTATAGATACATTTCATATATTTTTAAAATTTGAGTCCTCCATTTTTGAAGATGATACCCCATTATTGATGAGGACAAGATAGTATCAAAATAGTTAAAAGGATCAATTCGTGATCAAAAATTATACCCATGTCATGGAAAATAATGTCTGTAAATTATAACTATGTAGCTACTTTTTAAAGAGGCTGGTGTTCTCTGTCACATTCCCTTCTAAAATCTGTGGTTTTAGTTTAGACTATAGAAACCTAGGGAAACCTAGACTTTCAGCCTCATAAAATAATGACTATTGGGGGTTGCTGTGTAAGCTGTCCAGAGGAGCCCTTTTATTCTTTGTCACAATGAATTTACAATTCTGTCTCAATACTGAGAAGCTAATTTTATTTTATTTCATTTTTTTAAGATTTTATTTATTTATTTGACAGAGACAGAGACAGTGAGAGAGGGAACACCAGCAGGGGAAGTGGGAGAGGGAGAAGCAGGCTTCCCACTGAGCAGGGATCCTCACATGGGGCTGGATCCCAGGACCCTGGGATCACGACCTGAGTGGAAGGCAGGCGCTTAACCACTGAGCCACCCAGGCACCCCAGAGAGAAGCTAATTTTAATATAGCCTTCTTTTGATATTTACTTTTCTCTTACTTGTAATTATCTCATTAAGATTAACATGCAAAATTAAAATCGTAAGATGAGTGGTTTTAAGCAAAATAATCTACAAAATGTTTGTTTCATATTTATGCATATATCCAAATACTTGTACACATGCATATAATATATATGCTTTTTTTTTTAAGATTTTATTTATTTCTTTGTCAGACAGAGATCACAAGTAGGCAGAGCAGCAAGCAGAGAGAGAGGGGGAAGCAGGCTCCCCACCGGGCAGAGAGCCCATTGCGGGGCTCGATCCCAGGACCCTGGGACCACGACCCGAGCTGAAGGCAGAGGCCCCAACTCACTGAGCCACCCAGGCGCCCCCCTTTTTGTATCTAGGTTATATATCTATGATATATAACTATCATAGTTATATATCTATGTATCTGAAAATATTAATTTCCTTTTCCAGGAAAGAAAAACTAGACATCAATATCCTACAGTTTCTGAGGATTGATACCTTGGAGAGAAAGATGAGAATTCTTTTTTTCTTTTTTTTGGAAAATTGATTCACATATTATATTTAAAGTACCTAAAAGCATATTCTCAAATAAAGTTAAACTGTTGAATTTTTAAATGGTTTGACAAGTGACTCACATAATATTTAAGCTAAATTTTGTTTTAACATAGCACACTGAAGTTATATTTGAAGAAGAGATATTATTCTCAAGTGTTATTAATTTTAGCTAAACAAAGGATCTTGCCAGAATTTAGCAGAGTCTAAAAGCAATGAAGATTATGTGTTGCCCAAGAATTCATGCAATTTATGCAGGTGAGCATGAAAGTGATATACTTTCTAAGCTACATCATGTGTAACACCCAGTTGTACAAAACAATATCGTAAAAGCATTTATTATTCTCCTCAAGGGCCATTCCCAAGTATTTTATTTACAAATATAAAAGAATATTAGAACAGATACTGTGGGTCCCATCTTTTTTGTTCTCTCACGCCAAAAATCAACAAAACAAATTAATGAATAGTTTAGAAAATGCAGCAGGCACTAGGGATTTTCTAACTTCGGTGCCTTAGGCAATCTGTCAGATGAGGTATTGTGAACACCGCGTTTGCTCTTCTGTAAAATTTACATTTGGAAATGCAGACAACCTCTTCAAGCAGACACTGTTACACTGGTTTCCAGAACAGTGCAAGACTCTTTGTTGCTGATCAGTAGTGTGATGCTATGCACTCCAGTCTATGCTCTGACCTTCAAGAGATGCCAGGAAAGCAAATACTCATGAGGAGGACAAAATTCTGCTTCTCACGCTGTCTTGGTTAGGACGTTCAAGTGTTACACTAAATTATAAAATGTTGTCATATCGTACCAGAAGTTGTTTTAAGAAGGTTAGCTCCAGAACTGCTCTTCTTTAATTCAAAATACATTTTAAAAAGTATTCTGAATCACAACAACTTAGGTGAAGATCTAATATATCTGAATCTCTTCCCCTCACTTTTCCCTTTCAGTATTCTGTGGACTTACTACCAGGGAAGGAACTCTGTGTTATCTTAGATGAATGAAAGAAATTCATTCATTAAAATGAATATCTTAAAATATTTTTTAATTAATTAATTTATTTTAAGCATAACATTATTCATTATTTTTTCAAAATAAACATGTCTGTATTAGTCTAAAACCTGTCAATGGGATATAAAAATAATCAACATTTATTAAAATTCTGAATTCCTAGAGCATTTCAATAATATGTATCAATATGTTTATTTCTATATCCTGATTATTCACATGGCTATAAAAGCACAAAATACAATCAAAGTTTAATAAAAGAGATAGTTACTTTAAATAAATATGAAATGAGCAGAATTTAATCTGAGGGAAGTTACTTTCAGAAGATTCAGGCTGTTCAGGTCTAAGTCAATAAATGCCATGGTCCGTAATGTAAAGGTCTTATTAAGTAATACAATTAAAACCCACATATAAACATACCTAAATAACGACTTTGCTAACTGGTGCTTTTTAATTTTCATTCCGAGGAGGAATCCCTAAGGAATTCCTGGTGATAAAGTCAGAAAGTTCAAAGATGGAACACATAACGTTTTTCTGTAGGACTTCGTAATTTAGTTGGGGTGAGAAGATCACAAACAACAGTGACAAACCCTATGAAACAATTAAAAACAGAGCTAAAGGAGCATAGACGAACAACATCTGTATTTCTACAACAAGTTTGTAGACAGGGCACCTGGATTTTAAAGCTGTCTGTCTACACAGAGACACCTCCCAAGACTTGCTCCCCTGTCCTACTTTACTCACGTGGGTTGTATCTATCAATGATCACCATGAGGGAAATTAAAATATAAATTATTAAATGTTTATTTGTGTGTTTAGAAATAATCCTAAACTCACTGCATGATAACACACATACTATTTTAGAGTAAAAAATTTCCCAAAAAGGTTAAGAATGGCACTGTTTTCACGTTCTTGCAAAACTCTTAATGTCTGGCCTCACAGAAGATAGTCTGAAACTCATACCTGCTTCTGAATTCAGTCTGATGCAATACATTGTTTTGATCAAGCATATACAGAAACAAGACCTCACTCAGACATGAGGTCGTAAAAGGGAAGAATAACTTAAGAGCATTTGAGCCAATTGTGGATATTTGTCTTTGATTCTATCTACCAAACTTGACCAACGCTTTCTTAAAGCTTACTGTCATGCAGAGTCACGTCATATGCTTTTACACTCTGTTGCATTAAAATCCACAAAACTATTTTCAGCCTTGGTCATTGGGAAAATATTGGTGTGCTGAGTTATGAAGATCTTACATTGCCATATTTCATTATTAATATAAAAATATTCATTAATAGCGACCTCGATTTCCACACAAAAATCAGTTAAGTTCTGAGAAGTTGACGTGCTCCAAAATGCACAGAGGGTTCCCCAATTTTCACTTGAAACCTTAAATTTTAGCATTGTTGATAAATATTGTCAGTTGTTTTCCTTAAAGATGGGTTCATTTTTGAGAAAATGTCTGACACCCAAATCCAAATGACCACAGTTTCTCAATGACAATCTTTAAAGCAGGTGTTCTTTGAAAAGAAATGAACTATTTTGCTGTAACTTCAACAATCCTGCCACTCCTCCTACTGGGGAAAACCACTGCACGTCAGTATATAGCAGAAGTGTTTTTTAGGAGTTCCTGCCATTTTTTCCCGACAGAATATTAAAAAGATGTACTTAAGCATCTAGATTTCATAAAAGTAATCACTTTACTCTCTCATCAAGCCATTCTTAAGTAAAATAAAAATAAAATTAGCATACATATTTGTATATTTATTTATATGGGGAAGTCCATGGTGTTAAGAATACAATGATTTACTTTTCTCACTTATTTATTTTTGCTTTTGTTGCCTGAGGTATTGGTGTCATTTTAAAACAAAACAAAGCAAAACAGAAAAACAAAACAAAAAAGTCTTTTCCCAGAATAATGTCAAGTAACTTTCCCCTGTGTTTTCTTCTAGGGATTTTATGGTTTTAGGTTTTACATTTAAATTTTTAATCCATTTTGAGTTGATTTTTGTATATGGTGTAAGAGTTCAGTTTCATCTCTTTGCATGTGTACATAAAAATATATTTGTTTTTCTGGGCTCTCTATTCTATTGGCCTATGTGTCTGTTTCTATGCCGTTTAATTACTACAGTTTAATTACTATATTTTCCAAAATAACTAGAAATGAACAAGTGTGATTTCTAAAGTTTTGTTCTTCTTTCTCAAAAATGCTTTGGCTATTCAGGATTTTTTTGATTCCATATAAATTTTAGAACTGTTTCTTTACCGCTTCTGTGAAAAATGTCATTGAAATTTTGATAGAGATTGTATTGAGTCTATATATCACTTTGGGTGGTATATGCATCGTAACAATACGAATTCTTCCAGTCTCTGAACACAAGATATTTCCATCTGGATATTCTTTGCTTTCTTTCATCAGGGATTTATAGTTTTCAATGACAGATCTTTCACGTCCTGGGTTAAAACTTATTTCTAAGTGTTTTATCTATCTATCTATTTATTTATTTATTTATAAATTCCATTTATTTATTTATTTATTTATTTATTTGCTGCTATTAGAAATGGGATTGTTTTCTTGATTTCCTTTTTGGAATGATCACTGTTTGTATAATGAAATGCAACTGATTTTTGTATGCTGATTTTGTACTCTCCAACTTTACTTAATTCATTGATTAGTTTTAAGATTTTTTTAATTAATTAATTATTTATTTTTTAAGAAGATTTTATTTATTTATATGGCAGACAGAAATCATAAGCAGGCAGAGAGGCAGGCAGAGAGAGAAGAGGAAGCAAGCTCCCCGCAGTCCAGAGAGCCTCATGTGGGGCTCAATCCCACATTAGGACTTTGGGATCATGACCTGGGCTGAAGGCAGAGACTTTAACCCACTGCGCCATCCAGGTGCCCCAGTTTTAAGATTTTTTTTTTTTAATAGAGTCTATAGGATTTTCTAGATATAAGATCATGTCATCAACAAACGGGAATAATTTTACTTCTTTCTTTCTGATTTTAATGCCTTTTTTAGTCTAACTGCTCTTTCTAGTACTTTGTAATATGTAGAATAGTAGAATAGAAGTGGTTAGAGGAGGCATCCCAGTTTTCAACTAGATCCTAGAGTAAGAGTTTTCAGTTTCTCCCCACTGATTATGATATTAGGTGTGAGCTTTTCATAAACATCTTTATTTTGTTAAAGAAATTTCCTTCTATACATATTTAGTTGAGAGTTTTTTTTTTAAATCATGACTGGATGTTAAACTTTGTCAGAGGCTTTTTCTGCATCTATTGAGATGACTGTGTATTTTTTATCTTTCATTCCTTAATGTGGTGTAGCACACTGATTGATTTACATATGTTAAACTAACTTTGCATCCCAGGAACAAATCCCACCTTGACATGGTATGTGGTCTTTTTGATGTGTTGCTGAATTTGGTTTGTTAGGTTAGGAAGGATTTTTGCATCTACATTCATCAGAGATATTAGCTTGTAGTTTTCTTTCCTTGTGGTGTCTGGCTTTGCGATCATAGTAATGTCGGACTTATAAAGTGTGTTTGGAAGTATTTTTTTTAATTATTTTTATTTTTATTATTTTTTTAATTTGAGTAGAGTTGACACACAATGGTACATTAGTTTTAGGTATCCAACGTGGTGATTCAGCAACTCTGTACACTGTGCTCTGCTCACCAGAACTGAAGCTCCCATTGGTCACCAGGCAACACCATTACAATACCATGGACTATATTCCCTATGCTGCACTTTTATTCCCGAGATTTTTATTCATTCCGTAACAGGAAGTAGGTATCCCCCTCTCCCTTTCAACCATTTTGCCCATCGCCTGACCCCGGTCACTTATGGCAACCATCAATTTGTTCTCTGTATTTATAAGTATGATTCTGCTTTTTGTTTGATTCTTTCTTTCTTTCTTTATTTTTTTTAAGATTCCACGAAATCATATGGTACTCATAAAAAAGCTTTTGCACAGCAAAGGAAATAATCAACAAAATGAAAAGGCAATCTACAGATGGAGAAAATACTTGCAAACAAATTAAGAGATTAATATCCAACATGTACAAGGGTGTAACTCAATAGCAAAAACAAACACCCAAATAACCCAATTAAAACATGAGTAAAGGATCAAGGTGAAAAGGCACGTACACTGAAATTACTTTGCGTTTTAAAGTAACTTTTTTTTTTTTTTTAAAGATTTTATTTATTTATTTATTGACAGACAGAGATCACAAGGAGGCAGAGAGGCAGGCAGAGAGAGAGGAGGAAGCAGGCTCCCCACTGAGCAGAGAGCCCGATGTGGGGCTCTATCCCAGGACCCTGAGATCATAACCCGAACCAAAGGCAGAGGTTTAACCCACTGAGCCACCCAGGCGCCCCTTAAGCTAACTTTTATCAATTTGCTATCATGACAATTGAGATTGGATATTTGCCTACTTAAATGCTCTAACTGTATTTTGAAAAGTGAAAGCAAGTTAACATTCAGACTTTTTAAAAGTAGAATCAAATGAATTTACAATAGATTGCACTCTCTTTTCTACTAATTTACTAATAATTCTATTAATCCTGGTATTTTACTAATCTGGCTGTTTTAATTAAGTCAAAGTTTTTATTTTTGAGAACAAGATGGTACATTTTAGAAACTGGTTTAACAGAATGTTTATTTTATTAACTTTATTATTTATTATTCATTTAACTTTATTCACTATCACTTCTATCACTTCATTAGAATGAAGAATACTTATTTTTCTAGTAAGAAAAGTAGATGGGTATTTTACTAAATTTTAAAATTATTCCAATTAATAAATCTCAATCTCTCCATGCTTAAGTCCTAAGCTTTCATAATAAGAATTTAAATATTGGTATTACCCTATACATTATATCCACTACACTGCATCATTTCCAAAGAAATTTTATAATTACTTCTTTCTAGTAGAATTTACATCAGTTTTTCCAGCATCTGCTTCTTTATATTTGTCTCCTGCCACTGAAAAATATGAATGTATAATACTAAGGAAATCAATATAATTCATTCCTTAAGCCCCCCATGTCTCCATGCTCTGATATTATGTGCTGTGATATAGTCCTCCAACATTTACTATTTGACTACTGTAGCATTTGTGTTATCAATACTTACAAACTTTGTTTTTATGTCTTTGAAAAATTTAAGGTCTCGTAAATATTCAATGACATAATGAAATGCATCATCTAGAAAAGAGTGATTATAGACAGAATTATAGTAGAACTAGAATTAACTATGATAGTCACCATTGGTTGTGTATACAGCATACAGTTCCAGCTCCTTCCTTCATATCTGAACGCTATTTTGTTCAGCTCTCTGCCCTTGCCTCACACAGCTCAAGTGCCCCAGTGGTTATCTCTCACCCCAAGTACCATGGTAGGACTTGTTATTCTTCGGCTGATGGTCTCCTTGTTCATGACCGGCTTAGGAAAAGGGATATGACTGAAATATGACTAATGAGATGTGCACAGAAGCTTTCTGGTGGTTTCTGATGAATGTTTTCTAATATAGCCTTGGGCTAAACCCATCCCTCTTCAACAGTGTGTTGTCCAGATGTCGTAATTCAGGAATGCTACAGCTATCATTCTACCAGTTAAAGAGGAGGGCAATCCTAGGGCAGCAGGGTAGAGATGGGGGTGGGGAAACAGGTCTTTAATTTTCATTCTTGAACAAGAGGTACTGAGTCAACCAGCCCTAAAGCCAGTTTCTTTTTCTAGCCATGCTGTCATCTGTCATAGTACTCCGCTGTAAGTCGTTTGATCTGGCTTTTCTGTTACTTGCAGCTCAAAACATCCTAACTAAGAAAGCAAACTTACTGCTGGGATTTCTTCATTTAACAATGGAAGCGACCATCCCTATCTGGGTGGCCATCTCACAGTAAGTTAAAGCAATGACCAGAATCAGGGCCATGCCTCCTGTTTCTCTGACTAGTGCTCTTCTCACCAATTTATGTTATTTATTAATGGCAAATAACTGCTAATCAAGAAGTTACTACAGGAAAGTGTCTTCAACTACAGTAGAGACTCAAACTGTAAGGATGACAAAGGAAATAATTGGAAAACTCACTACCTTATTACCCCTAAATTATTTTCAGGTGGCCTATTTTAAAAACATAAACATAAATTCTTTTCAGGTCTAAGAAATGCAGAAAACGAATACATAAGAAAATAAACCCTAAAACAGGAAATCTCTGTACTTCTTTGTGTCTTTCGTCCCTCCTTCCGTCTTGCACTTCCCCGCCTACACTCCCTCCCCTTCAACCTCCTCCCTCTCTCCCCAGTATACATTTAGCGCGTCTAATAATAGGTTTCACTGACTCTAAGAACAGAAAGGCATGAAACAGCTCAGTCAGCTATAATACCATTCTTATTTTGAGAGTTACAATTTTACTACACAGGCCTAACAGCAACTAGCTGGCTACGATAATGTTTCTTAGCAGATGTACAAAATTAAATCCCTTCATTATTGTATGGGGTTGAAAAATAGCTCCCCAAAGATATCTTGAAGTCTTAACTAACCCCCAGAATCTTCAAATGTGCCTTATTTGCGACAAGGTTCTCTGCAGATGTAATTGAATTAGGACGTTGGAGGAGATCCTCCTGGATTCAGAGCGGGCCCTAAATCCAATGACACATGTTCTTACAGGAGAAGAGCGGAGGGAAGGTTGAGACAAGGGCATGGTGGACATGGGAAGGTGGAGGCTAAGACGGAAATGATGATGCCACGACCCAGAAACACCCAGAGCCCCCAGAGGCTGGAAAAGGCAAGCCCGGCTGACACCTGAATTTCTGACTTCCAGCGTCCAGCTGTGAGAGAATAACTGTCATTTTCAGAATGGAGTCTGGGGTAGTTTGTTAGGCCAGCCGTACAAAACTAATAAAATTACACAGAATTATTTGAAGATAAATTGCTCCACTTGTTACAAAGTTAGTAGCCTTAACTGAAGATAAAAATGACCAAAAAATCAGAAAAATTTGTAGAGCCCCATTTCTTTAATAAGATACTAGTTTCCTAAAAAGCAAGGATACTTCACTGTTCATCATGACCTACCAAAAAGTATTAAATATGTGTTTCTTTTTTCTTTTTTAAATTTGTCATTAATCAAAAGTCCACACAGCTCCACGATATGCAATATATATATATAAACTAATTTTAGGGGCGTCTGGTTGGCTCAGTGGGTTAAGCCCCTGCCTGCGCCTTGGGTCATGATCCCAGTGTCCTGATATGGAGTCCTACATCGGGCTCCCTGCTCAGCGGGAAGCCTGCTTCCTCCTCTCTCTCTGCCTGCCTCTCTGCCTACTTATGATCTCCGTCTGTGGAATAAATAAATAAAATTTTTTAAAAAAACAACTAATTTTAAAAAGGACAAATTATAACCACAGGTGACAAAATTATCTGACAGTTCACCAGGGAGATGAATAGTTAATCACTCATAAACAAAGAGATGGAAGTTCTGCCGAATAAAATCAATGTAGTCAAGTTATTTTACGTTGTTTATATAGACCTACACACTCACACCTACTATCAATGACAAAACATATATATGCTTTTTTCCTAGCACATATGGATTATTTATAAAAATTGAACAGGTATCCGATGATAAAATAGTATTAGTAAACTCAAAAGGCCCAAGCTATATAAATTACAGTATACACCCATAATATAATATAACTACAATTTATAGTAAATGGATGATTAAATATTCTACATATATAAATAAGGAATAACACATTTCTAAGAACATCTGAGTTACAAAGGAAGTTATCAGTTCAATTACAAGATACACTTTAATGACAACAAAACAGTACATATTAAGATTTGAGGGAAAATGAGAAAGAAGTGCATAAAAACATGTCTTTAAAAATATTTTTCATGAATACAGAAGGTTGAAAAGAATGAACTCAGGCATTCAACTGAAAAAGTTAAAAAAACAGCATTTCAATAAATAAAGACATCATGAAGACAATGGCAGAAATCACTGAAATGAAGAAGAAAAAAAATGAGAAGTTTCATGAAAGCAAAAGGTCCGTTTGAAAGGATTAGTAAAAGGGACTTGTGGTGAGTTCGGTGAAAGCAAAAGAGAGAAGGTGGAGACGGATTAAGTACAAGATGAAAAGGGGAAAATTGAACAAACAAAAAATCTAAATATTAATAAGAAGCTTGAAAACAAATAAATACTAATTAGTTTGAAAACACTGATGAAAGGATATATATCTAGAAAAAAATAAAATGCCAAAATGGTGGCAGAAAAAACATTAGAAAACTTGAACAAAACAATATACTCATCTCCTAATAGCCCATTTCTAGACTCCTTCATAATTGAGCTTTACCAAACTTGTAAGGTATGATTAATTAATACTCTCTGCAAACTATTCCAAGAGAGAGAAAAAAAAAAAAGCAAACATCTGCTTTTGCTTTCTGAGTCTGGGCTAATATTGATCCTAAAATAAGATATTAAAAATCCAAAAAAGTCATTAATGAAAAACAAATCCCAACATGTAAATAAGGTTTATTTCAGGAGTAAAAGTATAGTTTACATCAGAAAGCGTCCAAATGTATTTCTCAAAATTGATAGATTACATGAGAAAAAAATTACATGGTTACCTCAGTAGGTAAAATATTACATAATTGATTAGATATAACATCTTTTATGAGAAAGTAACTTTTGCTATATCAAGAAAGGAAAGGAGTTTTCATTGTTTAAAAGGTTAAATACAAAAATATATTTTACTTCATATGTAAGCATTAGACATATTTCATTTATTAGCAGAAACATGCAGGTACCCTGTCTATCCCTGCCTTAATGTAAATAGGTCCTGGGGAGTAAGGAAAGGAAAAAAAGAAAGAAAGAAAGAAAACAAGGAAAGAAATAAGTGAAACTATCAATCTTTCCATGCAATCATTCCTGACATATAAACACTAACAGAGTCAACAGAAAAATACAGTATTAGAAGCAACAAAAGCATTCAACAATATTGTCAAATTATAGTAAACACACACACCCAACAGGATTTCTCTACTAATAGCACTAATTAGAAATTAAAGTAAAATAATAAACTATCAAGGGATTTTGTTGGAGAAAAAATGTAAATAAAAGAGTAGCTGAATAAAAAAAGAACATTACATGTTCTGAGACAATTTGCCAGGGTCACATCAGAGAATGAGAACTGAGTGTAGGGGGAGCGAATGTCTCACCAAATGTCCCGCGGTGTGACACCACGGTAATCTAGAACAGGAGCCAGGCTAGCGCTAGGACAAACAAGCAGCACAGAACAGAGAAATCAGAGGAAAATGCACGTCATGTATGCTGCCGTCATAACTGAAAAGATAGGAAGTTTAATAGATGGACTAGTGAAAGCTCACCCCCAACTATTTCTACAAATGGAATTCTTAATTCCATATCCAAATCTGGATACCGGATAGATGAAAGGCAAAAATATCGAAGGCAAAACCATAATCCGAACTGAATAAAATGGAGGATAACATATCTTTGTGATGGAAGGATTTCTTAAGGAAGGGACCAAATGAAGCCCAACTGATGAAAAAAATTGAAAACATCCAAATTTGCAAATCTTGGTTTCATGAAGGGCTCCATAAAGTTACAGACCGATAACAGAGGTGAGAAATTATTTACAATGTCTAATAGTAAAGTAATCTAATATTTAGAATAGACAAAGAAACATTACAAAACAGCCATAAAAATGCAGGAACTCTAGTAGGAAAGTGGACAAAAAATGGGACTGGGGGGTTCCTGGAAGAATAAACCCTGAAAGCAAACAGACAGAGGGAGAATTTTTCAATTAATTGGGAATAGGAAAATGCATGTTAAAACACAACTGCTTATCGCTTTACACACACGAGATTTGGAGAAGTCAGTAAATAATGGAAAGAATCAATAAGAATGTGAGAATGCAGAACCCTCACACACCCTGTGCATGTGAAGAATGGAGACGCATTCTGGAAAGTCATCTGGCAGTACCTATTTAAGTATTCATGTATCCTTAACACAACGATCTCATTCTTTTTATATATCCCAGAAAATTTCTCACATTGGGTCATAAAAACACAGTACAAAAATCTTAATTACTGTACTGTTTGAGATAATGAGAAGTTCTGGCAATCTAGTTTCTGTCACTAGGAAAATGGAAAAGTAAAATATAATGGATGCAAACTATAGGGTACCATGTAGCAGTCAGAAGCGACCGGCAAATGGACACATAGAAATGCAGATGGGTCTTAAAAGCCATAATGCAGCACGAATAAAAATAAGAAACACGGAAAGTTATAACACAACAGTACTTAAGGGAATTAACAATGCAGTACATGTTCAAGAAATCAACAGTACACATTTATAAGAATCCTACAGTCTCCCATCAGACTTATGATGATTGTCTATAGAGGAGGGGAATAAAGAGCGTTTAGGATAGGAAGAAGATAAGTGATCAAATATTACAGAAAGGGATGATGATCGCAGCCATCAAGTAATACAACGAACTCAATCTGCACCGGAGTCCAGCGGAGGGAGGGAGAGAAGGAAGAAGATACACACCCCCTACCCCACCCCCACCCCCCAAAAAGTCAACTGAATGATGTGTGAAATTCTAGTGAGTCAACCACTATTAACAATTACATGCCTATTACAATTTACCCCTGCTCTGAATTAGTCTGCAGCCTGGCTGTCTGTGGCTTGGTATATGATACCACTTAACATAACTAATGGGCCTAATTATGTCCCTCTAATAACGGACACAGAGTGGAAAAGAGTATTGGGATGATCATTAATATACATCATTCCAAAGAATATAAAAAAGCTGAAGGAGATCAGGGTTACTTTCCTAAGCTTGTGACCAATTCTAGGTGTGACCCATTAGCTAACTACCAATCATGTTTAGCTAAGGTTTCTCTATAGACTTAGAGCATCTAGACATGATATCCAACATTATTATTTTTTTAAGAAAATTTAAAAAATATATAGTTTCAAGTAATAGAAGAACCCAATTAATGGTGATTGAAATCTGGGGGATGGAAACTGTGGCCTCTGGGCCAAATGTGGTCTATCGCCTATTTGTATAAATAAAGTCTTATCAGAATAAAACCATAACCACTTGTTTACACATTGTCTCTGGCTATTTAAGGTACTATTAAGTGCAGAGTTGAAGAATTTCAACAGATACCTTAGGATCTGTAAAGCCTAATATTTTTACTATCTGGCCCTTCACAGATAAAAGTTTGCTGGACACTGATTTGAACAAAGAGGACCCATTTTTTTTCACATTAAGAACTCTGAAGTAGGCAGTTATTAGTGTTGGTTCAGTCGTTTGATGACATTAGAGGAAGCATCTCAAGCCCAAATATTTGTCCTGCTCTTCACATTTCTTTTATGCCCATCTCCTCCTGGGCGCAGAATGGCTATTGCATTTCCAACCATCATGTTTTCCATTTAGGGAAAAGGAATAAGGGATATTGCTGGCCATATCAGAACCCCCAAATCCTTTCTATCCCTTCCAGCAGGCTTAAATTTACATTTCATTAGCCAGAAATGTACTTGTCTAACTGCAGGAAGTGTAAAAAAGTGATCAAAGTGTAAACAAGTGATCTCTAGGGTGGAGATGGGAAAGGAAGAAGTGCATTACAGATGGGTGTCGGGTTTGCACTTCATTAAATGAAACCCCACGCGTGAAATGTCCAAGTCGCATCATGCTTCACTTCAAATACAACGTCTTTAATGGACAGACCTCCTACACACCATGAAGGAAAACGGCTGTCTCACTTTGCCAGCCTAAAAAAAATTCCTTCCCAAATTAAAAATAACCCAGAAATTAAAAACAAACAAACAAACAAACAAACAAACAAAAAACAACCCTGAAAATTGAAATGATACACCACTGAAGTTAGATCACAGCACAGCGGCTCTCAATGTACTTGACCTAGTCATAGGAACTTTTTAAAAGTAGGGTTTCTTGCTCCAGCTGGTCACAAAAGACAAGGCAGAGAGTCAAAGCTGGAAAAAGTGTGTGATGCCCGTGCTGTACTGGAGAGGGAAAGAGCCGAGCATGTCAAGGACTTCAGGTAGCTTCCCGTGCTGAGAACAGCCCCTTCTTGGAGCCAGCAAGTCTCGCACCTCTGGGGAACTAAAATCACCAACCGCATCAGGAACTTTGAAGCAGACTTTTTTTTCTTTAGAGCCATGAGATAACTCAGTGCAACTAACTTCAGGGCCCTTGAAATCCCCAGCAGAGAAACCAGCCATACGGCAGTGAGCTCAGAAGCATGCGTTTTTCGAACTCCTGAAATGGTAGTAATTTGTTGCACAACAACAGAAAATGAAAACTGTCCCTTAATTATTGTTAGTGATGGAACTTCAACCTTCGGTAATAATGATGGGTCTAACCACATTGGTTTATTTGCAAAATGGAACAGGAATAAAAGAAAAGCTGACTTTTTGGACCACTTTCAGAGTTGGCTGTACAGCTCGAAGACCAGGAGAATATCATGGTAGCTCCAAGCTTACATCAAGACAGTCCTCTCATGAAAGGATAGAAAGGATTAGTGGAAAATTCCAGGCTACTGCAAATCAGGCTAAAATTTAATTTTCTAGTACACTGCATCTGTAATACGATTAACTTGATTAAAAGATGAGAGAAAAGGAGAAGTAGGAGAAAATAGTTGTATTTTTAAGCAAACATGATCTCTCTCTTTCTTTGTCTCAAAACAAAAACAGAACAAAACAAAACAAAACAAACAAACAAAATTATATTTCCCTAATTCCACCATTTCTGCCAGAGGTCACGTTATGTGTGACAATGACAGCTGAGTAAAACAAATGCACCAGTTATCATCAAAACTGATGATTCCACTGAATCTCAAAACCCATGGTTCCCTAAATTAAGAAATTGTTCTCTAATCAAAATCAATTTAGTGGCTGCTACTGATTTTTAATCTTGGATTGTTGATGGCATATTCAAATTCTATCTCCGTTTTTGTGTAGAAGTATTAGCCATATAAAGGCTTTAATATTTTAAAATATTATATAAATTAAGTAAATATAAAACAGCATTGCTATTTTATAAAATAAAAGTTTCTAGATAGATATTTATGGTGAGGTAAAAGTATTAAGAGAATGAATTCTCATGGAAATATTTTTCAAATCGTAATTCATAAATGAATATGCATTCATTATTTGTGGAATAATGTAATGTTCCATTAATGACAGAAAAACAATTTATTCTCAGGAACATTATGCAATAAGCATGTCTCCTGTTGCATCGGTCAGATACTGCACAATTAGCCAGACGCTGGGGAAAAGAGATTTTTAAAACCCCAAATGCACTGACGGTATTCTGAAATAGTAAAGAGCGTTGGATCTAAATCCATTAAATAAACATAAAAATGCTTCACAAATGATGGAAATAGTCATAATGGGGTTGTGCTATTGAAGAGTCCTTCTCAAATTACTATCTGATTGACCACATAAAATGACGTGCTTGAAATTACAAGTTACTTTATCATGCAAATTGGTCTCAAAATTGTTCTAAAGTTGGTATGAGTTATTTCCCCGGTTTCATAGATGCAAAATCTGAGGCAGAAATGACTTGTACAACCATAGTTGTTTTACGGGCCGCGTAGTAGCTCACGTGAGATTTTATCACCTCACTTTGTGAGCTATGCTATTACTTGCATTTTACAGATAGCAGAGTGAGAGAAAGATATTGTTTAACTCATATTACCATTTTTTCTGATGTAGTACCATTATGGATGATTGCTTCTCACACAATTGGATAGTTTCAAAAAGTCAGATAAAGACAATAATTTTTCTAACATAAATTATACTTCTATATACTCTAAGTCAAGCCCAGATTGGCCTTACGGATGTTTTCTAAGACCGGGATGCCTATTTCTTACTGAACAGATATCTGTTACGGAGCAATAGGTTATCAACAAAAATTCTGATTGCCGAGTGATCTGTTTTCTGTGGCATCCTGAAACTGCACGGAGTGATTCTTATTGGAAATATCGTAGATGTTGTAAAATTGTAATGGACCTTGATTCAAATATGACAAAGATGAAGTCTAACTCGGAAGTTCCCAACTGTCTTGCAATCACAACTTCGCGGACGCCCTCCAGCTGTGGGTCTTGTCGCCTGATCTCTCTCGCCCGTCTCCGGCTTTAGAACTGCCCGTTCTCACATCCCACGCATCTCTGCCAGAGACACCACAAAGGGGCGTGTTGGGAGCATTTTACCCCTTCTTTTCATTCTACACAAAAACCAACTTTTCATATTCCATTTCTTGGACTCTTTTCTGAGTCATTAGCATGTGATCAGATACTATGAATAAAGCAATAAATAAATGATTGTGGGTTGACGTGTGACTGTCCCAAGAACCAATGTGTGTGTTAACAGGAGCCTATGCTAAAAATTAAAAACAAAACAAAACAAAAAAAACCCTGAGGCCTCTTCAAGATAAGAGATTATTACAGATAGATGAATCAATGAATGAATGAAGAATGAATGAACAAAAAAATGAATGATACCCTAATGTGAACGATTATCACTCTGGGACCTTCCAGCAGACACTTGAAGAGACACCAAACCTTTGAACACTCTTCGCATCACACCAAGTGTGTGCTCATCCAAGTAGAGAGCCACTGGAATGAAAATGAAAGTGTTCAACATTACACACTGTTCATGTGGGCTGTTTATACACAAATCAATGGTTTTGCTCCTAACTTTATGGATATGCTCTACTTCCAGGTGGCTGTTTTCCATAAGGATGTCTTCATCTTTTCCCCAAGTTTCTCAGATGTTTGCTTTACATAAAGATAAATACCGACAACTCCAAAAATGAGTAAAATGGATAGAACAAAATGATGTTTTCAATGTCAGGTTGCAGGGGATTTAGAAATAAGATTGGTCCCAATACAGACATTGCTTTTCTCGCTCATGTAGTCTTCATCCTAGGAAATTCACACCGTTCTATCTTCATTCAGCCTTCTCAGGGATTTTATTTATACTTTCCTCCCTACAGACAGCACTCATATTTATTTTATTAAAATTTCTATGAACTGTTTCTTTTTCATCTGCTTAGAAAATTAAGGAAAATTTATTAGCTGATTCTATGTAAATTGCTCTGGTTCAGTTTTCATTGAGGATAAATTTGTTTTGAATATCTGTTATGACAATTATATACAGCTACATTTTCAACCCTAATGCATTTTTAATAACTTCCTTCAGCAGCTAGTGATTTGAATTTCAAATTTCTTTCTACCAAGAGGTAAAAAAAAAAAAAAAAAAAGTATATACCATTTTATAGCCGTTTCATATAAAAATTGATTTATGCAGCAAGATCTCTCTCACAGTAAACATATCAAATGTCTAAATGGGACCATTAATACTCATAAGCCTTACAATATGTATGTTCCAGATAGAGCACAGCACAAAGTTAAAGCTGGCAAAGAAATAATTATGTCCTTAGCTATTGTTCATAAGCCTCTCACTAAGGCTGGACACATTTCACTCACTTGATGGATTATTTTGATTTATTGCTATTGAGCGCTACAGCAAATTTTAAGGTGTATCAAGACAACTGAATAATCACAAGTTAAAATACTTAATAATTAATAAATAGAACAATTGGGGAAATCCAGACTAGACTATTTTAAGCTATCTTGAAAATGAAGATGATTTTTTTTTTTTCCAATTCTGGGGTGCCAAGATTTGAACTGAGCATGAACTGCTGAAAGGAAAAGAGAGATTTTAAATAGGTCAGCCTTTTCATAAAGAGATCTCCCCTTACTCACCTGTCAGAGGGAGCTGAGAAACTTACAGCTTTCCTCAAAAAAAGGATTCATGGAAGAAGTCATGGGAAGTAATGGTTCACACTTTGATTTTGTAGAAACAAAAGTCTACGCCAGGATAAAAATATCATGAACATTTGTGACTGCTATTTTGCCTCGATGGCTGGTTTTTAGGGTTGGGACAAATGAACGCCATCTGACCTCTGGGGTGGCATGTTTATAGGGACGGGCAGCCTCAGGGACGAGGACGTCGCACAGCCTCAAATGTTCTGTCTTCTCTTCTCTTCTCTTCTCTTCCCTTTTCAAATGTCAGTATTCTTCATACTTTTCTCTTTTGGTAACATAAACAATTCTCTCTCTAGAACTGTTAAAACTTTCAGTTGGGAAGTTCTGGTTAAACAGTCTCAATAATTACTATAAATTTTACTGTTTGGTATTTTAGCATTTATTCCACTTGCATTTCCTTTTAAGTGCCATTTTTAATAATTTTCCATCATTTTTGGATTGACTCATTTTGAGTCAAATGTCAGCATTTTTTATTTGATTTATAACTCTTGATAAACTTAGAATTGAAATTAGTTTATCAAAAACTCCCCGAATGTCACTGTAAGGCTGGTACCAAATCCCACGACTTTTAGAGGAAAGCGTTTTATTTTGCACTGATCAAGCTCTCAGAGAGGCATTAATATACACCACCTTCACATCCCCATTCAGCAGATCTCCTGTGCACCTGCTGTAAGTCTGGCTGCAGTTCTAACTGTTGAATGAAACCATCTCTCTGCATACCGTAAAGAAACCTAACGTCACGTGCCAAGAACACCTTCTTCTTTCCCACGGAGAACTGCCCCTCCACAGCGGGTCCCCGTCTCTAAGGGCAGGACCACCCCTCCACCGCCCGGGGTTGGAAGACACAGCGGCTCCTCCTCCTTCCTCTTCATTTCTTCTATATCCGGTCAGTGACGGCTTGTGATTTTTTTACTCAAAACTTGCTTTCCTCGTCTCCCTTGCTTCATGAACCACACCACCCTCTTCTCTGCTGCTCAGACCCAAACGCAGGAGCCTCCGTGAGTCCCCCCTACCTTGCACTAACAGCCCACACCTAATCCCAAAGTACATCCTGTCGGCGCTCACCGACCATGTCCGGAAGGCATCCTTCTCCCTCCAACACTAACATGGTCACCCCAGTCACCATCACACCTAGCCTGGACTCCAAACGGCTGATGTTTACTGCCATTTACTAGATGTCAAGTAAGTTCTTATGTACTTAGCTATACAGTTTAATTCATTAATAAGAGCTTGTTATATTTAATCTCATTATACTCCTATAGTACTATTTCATCCCCTACAATAATCATTTTTGCGTCATAATCTGTTATATTATTATGATCTTAATCTGTCAGATGAGGCAAATTAAGTACATGGAAATTCAACAGCCTATGCAAGTACACATGGCTCTTAAAGACGGATGCTCGATGCCAGAGCCTACAATCCTACCCACTGTGCAACGTTGAGATGTTTTTTACTCCAGCTCTACGACTGAGACATAACTGGCATATAACATTATGTAAGTTTAAGGTGTACAAAGTGATCTTTTGATACATGTGTACATTGTGAAATGATTAGTAAAACAAGGTTGGTTAACATCTGCATCACCACCGGTTAGAGGGTAAGATGAGTAAGTTCTGGAAATCTAACATATGGGATGGTAACTGTGGTTCATGGTACTGTGATTTACGTGAAAGTTGATAAGAGAGTCCATCTCAGATGTTCTCACCGCATCTGCACTAAAGTGACTAAGATTCTTGGTCTTCCTCAACACTCTATTTGTCAGGATGATCTTTTTCCTTCTTGAGGATTGTGCCTGAGTCATGAGTGCCTGGCCAGCCTCCAGCCCGCATCCGCCCCTGACCAGCGGGCAGGGGTTCTGCCTAGGAATCCAGAGTAAACCGTGTGCTCAGTCGTTCCAAAATTTTACCCAAAAACTAAAGTCACAGACTCATATTTCACCACTTTGCAGTTTTTCATCAAATCAGGTTTAAAAATATTGCCATGATCATAACCATAATACAAAACACCAGTAAACCTTTAGAACTTCCTGTACTTTTTCATATAATTACAATAGGCGCCACTGAGCTGCTTGGTCTTTAACAGTCTATCTCAAACAGTTGTCAGAAGAGACTGGTACTATAACACGCGGTCATGAGAAAATCAAACTTCCATGAGCCAGTAAGTGGTTAGATAGGAACTTGAACTTGGGATTCCTTCTCACGGAGGTTCCTGCGTTTGGGTCTGAGCAGATAGGAACTTGAACTTGGATTCTCTATATTAATATAGAGAATACCTCATAAAGAGTTAAAGAAATTCAAATGCTAAGCCTTCAGATAGAGCTCCGAATATAATAGAAATGATTGCTAGATATTTGTGTAATAGAATTAGTTAGGAAATATGGTAGGAAAATCTACTTTCTAAAATAAACTTTATTTTGGAGAGCACTCTTCGGTCCACAGCCCTACTGAGCAGAAGGTCCAGAGCTTTCCCTCCACCGTCAGCCTCCACACATGCACAGCTTCCCCCATCACCCACAGCCCACAGCAGAGCGGGACATTTGCTACAGATGATGAACCCACTTTGACACAGCAGAATCACCCAAAGTCCGTATTTTACAGTAAGGTTCACTCTCAGTGTCATACATTCTACGAGTCTGGACACATGTCTGATGACATACATCCACCATGATGGTGTCGTAGCAGATAGTTTCACTGACCTCAAAATCCTCTGTGCTGTATCTGTTATCACTCCCACCCCCCAGCCCCAGGCTAGCACTCTGTTTTGTTTTGTTTTTTTAAGATTTTATTTATTTATTAGAGAGAGAGCTCACAAGTAGGCAGAGTGGCAGGCAGAAAGACAGGAGGAAGCAGGCTACCTGCTGAGCAGAGAGCCCGATGAGGGGCTTGATCCCAGGACCCTGAGATCATGACCTGAGCCAAAGGCAGAGGCTTAACCCACTGAGCCACCCAGGCGCCCCAGGAAGCACTCTGTTTTTAATAAAAGGAGGAATACACATAAAATACATATCCCATAAAATAAACCCCACAAAATCATTATGTTATTCACGGTAACTTACTCTGTATTACCAACCGTGAGGAACTAGATTCTTTACTGAGCTTACTGAGGCATGGCCAACCAACCATCCTACCGGTTCACGATTCTGAGTTCTGACCATGAATTCTCCACGTGATTATAAAATACTTAACTGTATTTTGGTATTATTACCAAAGACAACTTTAGGCAGCATTTTTAACATCATTATGGGGTATTTCCTACATACTTTCCATCCTTAGTAAACTGATTCATGAGAATGAATCAAAATTCATAGATGGTATGGCTACCTCCTACACGTCAGCCTATCTGATGATCCTTTCTTGTTAAAGCTATAAACAGCAACTACTGTGCACATTAGCAGAGTCATTAGCACAGCTAACACCAGCCTCCAAAGTTTTATCTCCTAAATATTGCCCACAGTTTAAATCAAAGTAACAAATGCACAATTAACCTGAACAGAGGGAAAACGTCTACTCAGCACGTTGGGAAATGATGTGGTTGAATTATGAGTCATCTCATTTCGCAAAGTAGCAATAAAAATGAGTCTTTCATTTTGCGGAGGTACCACTGGCATTTACAGCAGATGATTAAAATAAAGGAGAAAAATAACTTTTGCATTTCATCAAAACAGGGACATTTTATACTGGTCATGCAGTTTTGCCCCTGCGGATTTCATCAATCAAAAGAAATGTCTCCACGAGTTGTTGCCAAGGGTCTGCTTATTCCCTAGTGATTCCGAACACTGGGGCTTACCTTATGGAAGTTTCTGAAATACGCTGCCTTTTCATCCGGAAATTTTTCTAGCCTTCTGGGTCCTTTACTAGAAGCCTTCTTGAAAACCAACCAGCATCGTCTGAAAATCTGAAAGCAAAGGAAGGATCTGATTATCTATCATTTTGCATGAGTTTTGTAATGCCAGGAATCTATTTATCCAACTAATCCACTGGAAAGAAATTTTTTAAAAATGTATTTAGAGAGAGAACAGTTTTTGAGCCCTAACCAGGTTATTCATTAAAATTATAGCAAACTTTTAAGAATATAATATTTAATATAAAAGTGACTTTTTTTGGTACAAAGATTTTATCTTATGAGGTTTTCAATGTGCTGGCTTCAATGGTCTTTAATCTAATTAAATCATCTGGTATCAATACCATATAAAATTTTTATCTCAGCATGCCAGGGACAGGGCAATCCTCTGTTTTCCATGATAATGCAGTCACAACTTGTAAGATTAAGCACTTTCATAATGCTCAATTTTCTGTCTTTCAAAAATCACCACATCTAAAAATTAACTTACCTTGTAGGATTAATTTACTTTAAAAGACCCAAAGCTCATATGTTAATTTTGAAAGCAGGAATATAGGTGCTTTTATAATAGAAACATCTGCCTTGCCCTTTTATACTTTACAGTAACTAGCATTTGTTGAATGCTTATTTCTATGGACTACATCTAAACATTTATATGCACATTTGATCTTCATACCTACAACATGGGGTAGTTCATCTCCATTTTAGGATAAAAACAGTGTGACAGTATCAGGATTTGCACACACCTCTGTCTGAGCACATATCTCTTCAGTAAAAAAGCAGGACCACCAATTATACACGTACACACACACACACACACACACCATCATTCCTGGACTCTGCCCCTGTTTCAAAGGACCAATTAATATGGGACTTGCAACTTGGCCCCTCTGTCAACCTCCCTCCCCAGGTACATTTAAGGCAAAGTCATAAAATGAGTCTCATCTCAGTCACTGGAGAGGTCTAGAAATGCAAATTGGCCACAATTTAAGATTTTTAACATGCAGCACAGTTTTGCCAGAGTCGACCTTCTCTAACGCCATGAATAAATGCTCTGAGGGAAGACAAAACTGCAAAGTTGCTCTACTGTGTCTCTTCCTTCCCTCTCTTCTTCGTTCTCCCCTCCTCGCCTTTCCTCTGGTTTTCTTTCCTTCTCTCTTCCGTCTGTCCGTCCGTCCGTCCTTGTCCGTCCGTCCGTCCTTCCTGCCCGTTCTTCCTTCTTCCCTCCCTTCCCCCCTTCCTCTGCTTCTCTCCCTCCCCCTTCTCTTCTAACACCAGCCAGATAATAGAATTTCTTACAGAAATTATAATTTTGATAATATCATTTCTAAGATAGGATTTCCTTGTTCATTACTCACTAGAAGACAGTGTTTCCCATGCGAAAGGGAACTCTTGGCGTAGGTCCGTAGGCGGCCTTTCACAGAAGCACGGCGAGCGGAGCGCCAACGCCCACACCTTCACTTTGCCCCTGCTCCTTTCTTAGCTTCTGTCCTACTACCTTCGAAAAGCCTCTAAAGGATGGCCTTGAGCTCTGCGTCGGGTCTGTGCGTCTCTCCTTCTCTCCCTGGATAGAGATGCACCTCCTCCGTGATGGGATTCCTAACCACACACCTGCAAATAGGGTGTTAAATCCCGCCCCCCCGCCCAGGTCTGCTGCTGTCCCTTCCTCCACACGTGTGTTTAGCTCATTCTGTTACTTTTTGGACCCTGACTGGTCTCCACCCCCACAGTAAAATACTATTTAAAAAACATGTGAATACTGATTATAATATAATACCAGCGTAGGCCTTGCTTGGCTTTGATTCTACGTGGGTTGATTTAGCATTATAGATTCTGCTTTTAAACTTTAAAAAGGTATTTATATTTTAAGTAAATTTAAGGTAATAAATGTAGAAAAGGAAAACATGTAAGAAAAGGCAATTTGTACAATGGAAAATGAATAAAGCTTTATGTTAGTTTGCAAATCTGGGAGTTCTCTGGGTGAGGTCTGAAACTGGCCCCTTTACACAAAGGGCAAGGAGAAACCCAAGACTGAGACGGGCCACCCCAGGCTGGGGAGTGGCAAGTTTAACGAGCAAGGGAACTCCCATACAAGACTGGTCTTGGGCGGCCACAAGACAAGCACAGCTCAGCAGCCCTCGCTCTGCCCCTCCTGTCAAATCTTAAAAGCCCATAGAGAAGCCTTCACAGGGTTCAGTCACTTTCAGTGCAGATGATCTCAACAACACATTGCTTTCCCAAGACCGTGGGCTTGATAGGGCTCTGCCTACAGGCAGGGTGGGCGGAAGGTACCCTCCAAGGATGGGGACGGGTGAGGTCCAGCTCTCAGGTCAGCTGGTGACAATAAAGTCCTCGCAATGACCTCGCCCAGCATTTTGGAATCCAACAGACGGGTTTACATCATGGTTTTGCCGTTTACTAGCTGTGCAACCCGAGACAAACTACTTAATGTCTCATAGAGAAGGGTGCCTCACCGGACAGAAGGAAGAGTCAACAGGATGGGCCCGCACCCTCGTGCACGGCAGGCTCTCCACGTGGGCGGCTCCTTTCTCGGGCTCCTTGGCCTTACAAAGCAGGGGCAGTTTGCCACACATGACAAAGTCATATGCAAGGACACTTTTTTGCTAAGGACGTACAATTCTAACAAAATTCAGATCCAGAATATTCAGACCCAAATATTCTGCGGTCAGAACAATTAGAACACCATATAAGAATTTTTAAAAATAAAAATAAATACATTGATGATCTTTGAAACTCGGACTGTGGAACCAGGACTTGGAATTGCAGCTCCACACCTTGTGAGAGCCGTGTGGCTTCGGGCAAGTCACCGAGCCTCTGAGCATGTATACTTTTCTTAGCTGGTGGAAAATAATGCCTCTATCATAGGGTTGTTGTGACAGTGAATAGAAATAAATGGACACAGCTCATGGCTTTGTAAGGCTATAGAGAAGTGATGCACTAACAGACGGTAGTACAGTGCAAAACAGATAACGTGCTCTTAGAGGCAGACTTTGTTCAGCACACCCATAGCCATTGTGGATATTTACATATATTGTAAAAATCATTGCTTCTACCAACATATTTTAAAGGTTTCAAATAATTCCAATAATTATGGGGACTATGTTATACACACTATTTACAGACAAACTGTCTAAATACTCTTCAATGAAAACGAGGTCCTGTTAATTTCACAATGGTTTGGATATGGCTGTTCGCATTGATTAATATGCAGCTGAAAACCAGAAAAAGGTGCACGAGTTTACTCTCTTTCTAAAATTATTCCTTTTACAATACAGTGTGAATTAATTTTTGCCCAGGATGAATCATTTCACGCAGTCATTAGTGTAAATCCTATGCAATAGAACTGAGGGTATTCTATTGCAATGCCCAAGAATACAGAATACAGTGTTTTAGCTAGCATATCTTGATTTTCAGTGCACATTCTGCTATATTTCAAATGCTTTGTCTTCAAGAAGTTATTTTAACTTCTCTAAAACCCAACTTCTTCTTCTATAAATTCAGATCAATATACCTCATGAAGTTGCTATTTGAGGATTTAATAAGATAGCTCACAGAAAGTATCTACAATATGTGTTTAAAGCTCAGTCCTCATACTATTATCTGAAACTCTTGGGTTCTGAACCACTGCTATGGATTAAACTAACCTCCCTCCCTAACTAAGCATCCCTCCTCACCTCTCATGTTAGATTCTTTACCCCCAATGCGATGGAATTTGGAGATGGGGCCTTCTGGAATGTAATTAGGTTTAGATAAGGCCATGAGGGTGAGCCCCTCAGGACGGGGTAAGTGATCTTGTAAGAAGAAACCCCACAGAGCTTGTTCTGTCTCTCTCTGTGCTCCCACACACACAGTGAGCTAGTGGCCATCCGCGAGTTGGAAAGAGGGTTCGCTTAAGAACCTGACCATGCTGGCACCTTGATTTTGGACTTCTAGCCTCCAGACAAATGTCTGTTGTTTGAGCCACTTAGTCTGTGGTATTTTGTGATGGCAGCCCAAGCTGACCAAGACAGACCCTTTCGGATTTTGTTATTATTAGCCAAAATGGTGGTGATTGGTAATGGATGTAGTTGCAGTGGTAGCAATATTTTAGAAGTGAAAACAAGTTACATGAACCAGACTAGAGTATCATTTGCAAAGTGGGATGTATATAGATTTTCAATATTTATCTCTTTTTTGTTATTGGATTTAGAATCCTAGCTGAAGTAGGAAGACTCTCTTTGAATGGAATTGAGACCAGATCCCTGGTAATATGGTTTCTGTTTGTTCCTACAGAAGAATGCTTTCTCCTACGTGCTTTGCACTTTATTGCCCATTGCTCAGGAACCATGATGATGTCAAACGAAGTCTTATGATATTCATGGAATTACAGAAACACACTCACTGACTGTAATGCCCATCTTGTGTGACTACAGTTATTTTCTATTAAAATTTCAAAATGAGTTAAATATAAGTTGGAAAGCATAAGTGTTTCCACTTTGGCACTCAGTGTTATGATGGAATACATCTGATAACGGGTAATAAAGAAAAAAGAGTGGGTATTTTCATTAATATATTATCTATTTGCTATTACATTAAGAGAGGCAACCACATAAAGATAAAAATTATTGTTGAAGACTTGATTTAATAGAATGTTTACCAAGCAGAGGCCCTTAAATTACTAGTTTCTTATTTTGGAATAATGTTAGATTAATAAAACAGTTGCTAAAATGGTACAGAGTTTCTAAATAGACTTTACCCAGCTACCTCTAATATTCACATTCTATATAACCGTGGTACATTTTTCCAAAAACTATGAAATTAACATTGGTATAATACTATTACTTAAAGAGTTTACTTAAAAATTGCTAGTGTTTACACCATTATCTTACTCTGGGGATCCAAGGGATCCAATCCAGGATACCACATTAAATTTAGGTGTCCTGTATCATTGGACCCCTCTGATCTCTGATAGTTTCCTAGTCTTTTCTGTTTTTTTGTTTGTTTGTTTGCTGTTCATGATCTCAACAGTTCTGAAGATGGCTGACCAGGTATTTTGCGGTATGAAAATTAATACACAAAAATCTCACTTAAAATGGGAGTCAGGAGGCCAGAAGGGGGAGCTCTCACCTACTCCCACTGGTGGTCAGTAACAGACCTCACAGGAAGAGAAGCACCACTGGGGACGTCCAACACTGCCTTAGCACGCCAACAGGAGGAAGGAACATTTCCTTCCTTGCCTGGCAATTCCACCCATGAAAAGCTGTCATCAACCTGGACCGTTCTCACCTTCCTCCGGTGGGCTTTTGATCAAAACAACCCCTTTTTCTTTCTAAAGCAATGTCCCTCCCCTTTGCAGTTGGACTTGCTTTCCCTAAAGCTTGCTTATCCTGACTTGCAAATCTTCTGCTATTCCCACATAAACTCTCGGGGTCCTGGGATCGAGTCCCACATCGGGCTCTCTGCTTGGCAGGGAGCCTGCTTCCTCCTCTCTCTCTCTGCCTGCCTCTCTGCCTACTTGTGATCTCTCTCTGTCAAGTAAATAAATAAAATCTTTTAAAAAAATAACAACAAAAACCCACCTCTTTTAAAATGAAGTCAAAGGCCAGAAGGGGGAGCTCTCACACGCTATCATTCAATCATTCCCAGTAGGAAGATGCCTGCACTTCAGTACCCCCAGCAGAGAAAAGGAAGATTTTCTCCTTGCCTGGCAACAGCCCAGCCAGTGAGAGAGGTCACAATTCAGCCAATAAAGAGCCACTTTACTCCAAAGGACTTGTTCATTATAACAGCCCCCCTCAACAGTCCCTTTTTCGCTCCCAACTAGGTGTTCCTCTCCTTTGTTCTCTGGACTCGCCTGTGGTTTACTGCAGCTTGCTTGGCTCAAATTGCAATTCCTCTGCTATTCCCAAATAAACTTATTTTGCTGGTAAAATAGCTGGCTGTTTCATTTTCAAGGTCCACAGTACAAAGTTCCTCAATTCATGTTTGTCTCAGTAAGTTATTCTTGATATTTCAGCAGTCTAATGAAAATCTCACAGTAAAGAGTTCAAACAAATAGTTCACTGGGAAAAATAATATAAATGCATCATAGCTATTTGGACTAGTTATATTCTAATTAGAGAGCTAGTTGAATTTTTAAACTTAAAGTAGTAAAAGGATAATTTAATAAAGGCAGATATTTTCATTTTATATTCTTGTTTGATGCAGATTTTCAAAATGTTTTGCTTTGTCATCAGAGTAAATCATGAAAAAGGTACTGGTACTGGTGCTGGGACTCTGCACGTATCACTCTGTGTCAACGTGAAGTCAAATTCAGCATGAATCAGCATTCTAAAAACAACCTTCATGCTAGCAGCATAAATAAGTAGAAGCAGGAGGAAATCACTTCTTTGTTACTGTTCATCAAACAGGATTTTAATAGTGTCCTATGCTCTGCTTTAGGCCCTAGAAGTGATGCTCTATATAATAAGTTTGTTGGGGAAATTCCAGGGAAGAGCAGCAAAAGTGACTGCTTGAGCCCAGGAAATCACTCCTCTGAGGGAAAAATAAATAAATAAATAAAGGAGTCGGTTTTATTTTGCTTATAAATGAAAGACACGAATTCTTCCAGTATATCAGATAAATGAAATTAGGTACCTTATTTTTATTTTTGTCCCATGAGACAAAATAAATAAATGCCCTTCATTAAACAGTATGTGGGAGAGGGTGGTGCAGTCTCTTCTGCCCGGCTCTTCAAGGACATCGAAAAATGCAGGGACCATTTGGCTGGTTAGCAACAGAACTTACTGCTTGCAAGAGAATGCACTTTCCTCCTGTCCTGTCCCTTAGCTGATGACACTCTTGCCTGTCCCCATCATGGCTCAGGAAGGTGTCTCACCGTCTCCTTAGGGACTGACTGATTTCACCTTCTCTTTCAGAGTTATCTCCGAAACATGACAGTTGTCTCACCAAACAAGTTTCAAGGTACTCTTCAAGTTTTCATTCTAGAAGATTCCATGCTGTTGCCAGGACTCCAAAATTCCCCACGATCCCCAGATGTTCTACAGCCTCGTTTTCCACTGCGTGAATTAGCCCGCCAGCTCGCCATAATTAATACCTTCTTAATTCCTTTCTTTTTGTTTTCTTAAGACATTTATTTATTTATTTGACAGAGAGAGAGAGAGAGAGCGAGCACGAGCAGGGGGAACAGTGGAGGGAGAGGGAGAAGCAGGCTCCCTATCGAGCAGGGAGCCCGATGTGGGGCTAGATCCCAGGAATCTGGGATCATGACACGAAGCAAAGGCAGTGGCGTAACCGACTGAGACACTTAATTCCTTTCTATCTGATGGAAACCCTTTCACCTCACAGCAAACGCTTTTCCTCCCTGCTTTCTCTCCTCAAGGTGATTTTACACAAAGGACGTCTTTTTCCAGTTGGGACTCACTGTGAGGTAAATGGCAATTTCTTGGCTTTAGTTCATAGCCATAACTATGTTATTTAGCGAGGACTCATTCACAAGCTCTACCTTAACCAGAGGTCCGATATAATGGACCTTGTCCATCACGTTGACCTAAAGGAAGGATTTCTGATTGTAGGCACTGTTAAACCTGAGGGTCCACTGCACTAAGGGAAGTCCCTGAAGCTTCGTCTCTGGAAATTTTGAAGCATATAGAAGTAGGTGGCATACCTGAGAGAGGCTTATATTTGAATTCCCTTCTTAAAGTAAGATACCGTAGGAGTGATAACTTGGAATATAGAATTCAATTATTTATTTCTAACTTGTATCAGATGAACAAATAAGCAAAAACAAACAAGCAGAGCGCATGCAGAATTAGTCCCTGCAGGCTTATGTTACGAGCAGCTGCAGGCACATGGTCCTGGGTCTCTGTCTTCCCACAAAATAAGTACGTACCAGTGAAAGGTACACTCTGTTTTTGTAAAAAGTAGTTACTACACAGCCCAATGCTGTGATGCACTGATGACATCAGCTTTGGCTTTCCCTTCGATATAGAAATGAACTTTGGCATCTTTCGATTTAATTCTTGTTAAATATACACCAATACCAGAATCACTCCCAACCATTCATTCAAAAAATATCGGAGAGCTTGGCCGTTTGCAGATACCATCGTAAGAATAAACAAACAAACAGATAACAAGCACCACCACGTTTCTGTCCTTACAGAAACAAAGCTCCTGTTTCATGGAACTTTCATCCCAATGGATAGACAGGTGAGAGCACACTTGTAAGCTGTCTTTCCAATAGGGCTGAGTGCTGTGGAGGGAATCACAGCACAGGGCTGGTGAGCTGCCCATTCCATCCTAGAGGAAGGAAGAGGCGTGACAGGGACGTTTGGGGATAGAGCGCATCCGTCAGAGGAACTGGAGACACAAATCCCACACGTGGGAGCTTGCCTGAACTACTCCTGGAACTGCAGGAAGGCCGGTGTCAACGCAGCAGAGCAAGGCTGGAAGGGGTCAGAGCTGAAAGATTTGGGAGAGCCAGGCCAGGTAAGCCTCTTCGTGAGACCACAGCCAGATTCAGAAAGATATGGGAGAGAGTCTCTGGTGAGACTACAGCCAGATTCAGAACATGAAGCAGTATCAGCTCTTTAGTGGGTTAAGTAAACTGAAACCTAAGCAATTTTAGGATTCTTAGAGTAAGAAGAAGTTACAAATGAAATCAATTTCGAAAGTCACTGTATAGGGCCAAGACTATGCAGGCTAGTAGGTGACGGGTGTTCCGGGCTGACTTCTATTAAACGCCTCGATTTTCTAAGCTCCCTGTCTTCTCTAAACGATAAGACTTGGGGCTGTCGTTGCAATGTCTGTGTTCTGTGGCTTTTGCTTCCCCAAATTGGGTGTGAAGACTGCTACCATTCAATCCGCCCATTGTGGGTCCTCCTCTGTGTACTCTTACAACTCTGGAATACTTCAGTCTGCTGAGTTCTCTGCAATAAATGCAACAGGTCTCTGATAAACGTAAAACCCAAAATGTTTTTCTCTTCCTCGGTACTTATTAGAAATACTCAAGGGTGTCTGGGAGGCTCCGTCCATGAAGCGTCCACCTCTGGCTTAGGTCATGATCCCAGAGTCTAGGGATCGAGCCCTGCCTCAGGCTCCCTGCTCAGTGAGCAGTCTGCTTCTGCCTCTGCCTCTCACCCCACCCTTGTGGGCTCTCTCTCTCTCAAATAAATAACATCTTTAGAGAAAGAAAGAAAGAAAGAAAGAAAGAAAGAAAGAAAGAAAGAAAGAAAGAAAGAAAGAAATTTAAAAATACCAGAGATGGGGGGAAAAAAGCACAGAGAAGCCAAAGCTGACTATAAAGGTGTCATAAGGGACCCCAAACAGTCCACAGTGTAAAAAGGCGTAAGGCAGATTATTGCTGGGAATGTGGAATGTATACGGATTTTCTTAAATATTCCACAAGCCTAAATACATATTTTTTTAAATCTAGTAACTTAATTTAGCAGAAAACTAGCGAATACTTAAGGTATAAGAATCCCTGTCACTAATTCAAGGATTTCAAGTGTTCTAAAAATATTTTTACTGTCCATTTCTGTTTCAGGTTTAACTATCACTGAAAAAAGCAGAGACAGAAGTGAGACCTTGAAGATGAGAAGACACAGAAGCACACCATCATTTCGTATATGATTGTCCATTTATATTTATACATACATGCATATATATGTACAACTATTTGATTTTTAAAATTTCAGTTTATACAAACATATAAATAATATACATAAATATATATGCATCTATCCCTGTGTAAACACATTTATTTATAAATCAAAAACTTTCCTTTTTCTTTGGGGTATAATTTAAGCTCAACTTTATGAGAAAGTTCTCACGAACTCCATGAGGGAAGAACTCTGCATCATTCACAGTATCTAATATAATATATGAACACTGCTGTATTAACCCTGAGATGATGTTTAAAGAGAATATCAAAATCTTGATTTCTCTCATTTCATGTAGTTGGAATGATGAAAATGAATGTTAGTATTTTCTGTTCTATTATCTCATTTCCACTTTATCGAAATTACCCCCAAAACAATCATGAAATTCACAAAGGCGAATGACGATTCCCTAGTTCTCACCAGTGGCAATCTGTGAGGGGGCCAGGTGTTTTCTGTTTTTCATCTGAATACACAGAGTTCTCTTGACTGTGTTTGTCTACCAGGCCATCGATGAAATACCAGAAGAGAATACGCACACGGTTTAGAATCCCAGCCAGACTGTAATGCTTCAGGGCAGTAGCAAGTTTTAGATAAAGCATGTGAAACTGTCATCATTATCATGAGAATGAACGTGAGTCCTACATCAGACCTGCTGAGCACCACCCCCCGAGGGGGGCAGTTTTGGGAAACAATCAGCACTGGAAGGATTCTCACAGTGATACTTTTTCAGCTCCCCGCTTTCTGACAGCCCAATCCAGACATGGCAGAGAACAAAAACCCATTCCCTTTGCTCTGCATTGCCAGGAAACAACCACATGTTCTGAGTTTTAGTTCCTCCAAAATCAGAATATTCTTTGGGTGCTATTTGAAATTCATGGTGTTTTATTTTCCTTAGGCAGTTGTACAGGCGGAACTCAATAAATAGTGTGAAAGTGGTATTCTATGAACAACCAGTTTGTTCTTATTTTATGGACCCAGTTAGTATAGGGGTCAGTCACACCAAGAGTTTTGGGATCACAGCTTCAAACTGATACTTTGACCGGTAAGTAAAAGTCAAATGTCCAAATCAAAGTTGAACATATTTCCTCTTCATTTTACTTGTCCTGGGTTTCTTATTTCCTCCCTTTGTTAAGCATATTTTCAGTCACACAAGCTTCAAATCCTGGTGTTGCCACTGACTTCCCTTCCTTTGTCTAAACCATTCCCAAATCTATGGGCAAAACCCAGAAGAGAGATGCCCCTGTGATACTGTGATAATGACTAGAATTGAGGAAAACAAAACAAAACAAAATGCATCTAGGAAAGAAATAAAGACTAAAAGTAAAAATGGCAGAGGTCTTTAAAAATCAGAGGGAGCTTTCTTTTTCTTCTCTTTTTTCTAATTGCTTGAATTCAGTTTAGTTAACATATACTGTATTACTTCTTTTAGGAACAGAATTTAGTGGTTCATCAGCTGCATACAAACCCAGCGCCCATTGCATCACGGGCCCTCCTTAATGCCCATCCCCCAGTTACCCCACTCCCCAGTTACCCTCCCCTCCCCTCCAACTACCCTGTTTGTTTCCTGGAGTTCAGCATCTCTTATAGTTCACCTCCCTATTCATCTTATTTAATTTCTCCTTCCCATCTCCATTATGTTCATCTGTTTTGTTTCTTAAATTCCACACACGAATGAAATCATATGGCATCTGTCTTTCTCTGACTGACTTAGTTCGCTCAGCGTACCTCTGATGGAGCTCTCATTGGCTGCAGCAGAAAACCGGAACCAACGATCAGTTTGTTAAGGGAACAGTATTACAGAAATAATTTTGAAAGAATACTAGACCAGCAGCAGGGTTAACAATGATATTCCCACCAGAGAAAAAGATTAGAATTCAGCCAAGGTTGAAGACAAGGTTGAAGACGGTGAGGACAACGAAGATGAGCCCAAGACGAAAAACATTACAGGGGAATTTACAGATTCATAATCAACTCAATATGAGGGTGAGGAGGTGATGGATTAAAGCTACATCTAAATGTTCATACCTTCATGAATGATGGCATTAATTCAGTAAATGGTGGTATTTACTAAATTGTCAGAAAACCTGAGAAATGGCTTTAGTTGTAGGTTTATTGAGTTTGATAGAACATTTAAACGTTTGCATTATGAAAACTGTTCTCGGTAAGGTTACAAACTGCAGTCTCCGTGTAGATGGATGCCTTCCAGTCTACCTCACGTCAACTATATCCTCCTCATGAAAACACTGTCTTACTTCAGTTTCTTGATATAAATTTGCAGACTCATCCAATGTTGGTTCCTTGCCTGCTACTCAACATTTAGTGATTTTTCACTTTAAAACTATAAAGTTTACTATATTTAAATAGCAAATCAGCAAACATGTTCCCATCCCTTCTGTTTCAAATTGGTGGATCAAGTTGGCTTAAGTCTACATACCTTTTGAATTTTCTTGAGTGAAGTACATCAAACTAAGATGGAATTATTCAATGCGCCTAATAATCCATTGCTCTTTAAATGTAATGATAATATTCAGGTGTTTGTCTCAAGTAAGGGACTTATACTATGGTTTTGACTGATGAGAGTTTTCTGGTAATAAACCTGATTTTAACCATAGTTTCTGGTCTTATTTCAATAGGCCATAAAAAGATGACAGTCCTGATAATTAATTTAAGGAATTACTAAAAATATCAATTATAAGTAAAGTTTTATAATGATCTAAAAGAAATTATAGAGTTTATAGGCTCTGTAGTTACTAAAGTGAAATTCTGTTTTTTAATATATATATTGCATACCATATCTTGTCTTAAAGTTACTGTACATTCTTCCAATCAAAGACTTCCATCCAATCCAAACATGTTTAATACACTTTAATGTCTGAATTAGCACTATTAGTTAATTCTCAAATTTTAAATTTTTCACCAATAGTATAAAACATCATGTATAACATTACAAAACTTAATTTTTAATTCTAATTATACAACTGAAATTTACTCATACTGATATGCTGTACTTTTTTTCCTTTTTGCTTATTGATTTGTAGGAATTTAAAAATGTATTTTAATTTTTAAAGTCCTTTATCAGGTAAATGAGTTGGAAACACATTTTGTAGCTTTTCTAGCTTAATTTTTCATGAAAAAGTTTTTAACACAGTAAAACTTGTCTATTATTTCCTTTACAGCAGTATGTTTATAACTTCTGTTTATCAACAGAAATGCATAATCTCCATGCGTTTGTGTGTAAAATTGCCTCCCCCTCTTACCTTTAGCAGCCTTGGAAACTTTTTTCATCCCACTCCATACAAATATCCAACTAGTTGACAAATACATTTAATCACTCATGCATAACATCTCTCTCTCACTTTTCATCTTCTCTACTAAAAACTAACGGTATCTCACTTTAACAAGTTCTGCTCCAGTAGCTTCCCATCTGATTCCCGGCTTCACATTGTTTTATTCCACTACAACTTACAGACTACTGCATAGTAAATGTCTTAAAGCACAGCTCTGGCCATATATCTCTTTGGACCAAAAAACAAATATACAACAATGAATCTTTCAATGCTTCACCATTGTCCACTGCTTATAAGAGAAATCTTGAATTCTTAGGCTTGCGAACAAGAACGTTCATGAACTAATCACAAAGTCTACTGAAACACTTGTCAATTCTCCCATTAGACCCTTTTCTTAAGGGTGCCTGGGTGGCTCAGTCAGTTAAGCATCTGCCTTCAGTGTGAGGTATGATCCTGGGGTCCTGGAATGAGCCCCACATTGGGTTCCCTGCTCAGTAGAGAGTCTGCTTCTCTCTCTCCCTCTGCCTCCCTCCCTCTGGCTCGTGCTTTTTGTCTCTCCCTCAAATAAACAAATAAAATCTTAAAAAAAAAAAATCCTCTCTTTATGTTGCATTGGTTTACTCATTATCCCCCTTGAATATATTTGCTTTTATTTCTTTGATCAGATCATATTCTTTATTTGAAATCCCCTTATTTTTCAATTCACACTGAGTCCTAGCTACATTTTGAATCCTATGTCTTACTACTTTCATGGAGCTTTCCTTGATCAAACCAGTGAAAAGGGATGTCTCTTTACCCTGTTTTCTTTTATAATTTGTTCTCTGCTGTCTTTTGAAAATTAATCTCCCTTACTGGACTATAATGTCCTTCAGAGAAGGAACCAGTCCTTACATAACCCTGTATTCCCCTTCTATCCCTAAACTCAGTCACAGCAAAGTGACTACTTAAAAATTGTTGGATTAATAAATCAATACCTTCTATGTGTACACAGTAGTCCCCCTGATCCCTGGTTTTGCTATTTGTGATTTGGGTTACCCAACTGCAGTTCAAATGTAGGTAATCCCCCTTATGACATCTCTTCATGAAGGTCAACAGCACCTAAACTACGTCACAAAGCCTACGTCATTCCCCTGACTTCAACTCAACAGGTAAGCATTTTATCATCTCAGGTCATCACAAGAAGAAGGGTGAGTATAGTACCACAAGGTATTTTGAGAAAGACCAAATTATACAAGCTGTATTATAGTGTACTAATTATTATAGTTTATTAATAGTTACTGTTATTAATCTCTTACTGTGTCTCTTTATAAATTAAACTTCACTGTTGGAAAAAAACTGAATATACATAAGAGTAGATATTATCCATGGTTTTGGAATCCACTGGGGGGCCTTGGAGTGTATCCCCCACTGTTAAGGAGGACTACTGTAATCTTAACAGTTTCAAAGATGAGCACCTACTCTAGACCACACATTGGTCTAAATATTTGAAATGTATTAACTCATTTCATCCACAGAACAATGCTTTTTGACTCTACCATTACATTGAGTTACCCATGACGGAAGCACAGAAATGTTAAAAAGAAAAGACAGTAATAGATATAGAACCAAATCCTGATAATCTAGCTTCAGAGCCTGTATTTGTAAGGACTACATTACCTCCTCATGCATCATGTCTTTTGAGTCTTAAACTAGCAAGGTATCAATGTATTGATTTTGAAGATAGGAAAACTTACTCCAAGATAGGAAGAAAAGTTGAATTTCTCCAGGGATGAAAGCCGGGGCCTGGAGTGGGGGGGGAGTGTGTGGGGGTGTTGTTAAAAACAAAGAAAAGGGCTAAAAGAGAGGTGCTATATGTTTGTCTGTTTCTGTAGTATCATCATCATTATTATTTTTAAAGTCACCTATGTGTGGGAAATGCCTTGTTCTCAGTCTTGGCTCAGCACCCATTTCCATTTGTTTTTTGTTCACCTAAATCACAGAGAAACACATACCAAGTTACTATAAGAAAGTCATGGCTCTCAAGAACTGGAAACTAGACAGTGAACCAGAATCACCCATTTATTCTGATACACTGAAAATTTCAACACCGTTGCAACCTGTAAGTCTGAAAACTCAACAGACAGAAGAGACCAAAATAGGAAAGAGAGAGTTTGCAACTTTACTTCCCTCATTCTGAAACCTCAGGAACTTAAGGCCAATACTGGGTTTGGTGGTGATTAAACCCACAAACAGATCTTTCATCATGTGCTTAGTTGTTTTTTTTTTTTTTTTTAAAGATTTTATTTATTTATTTATTTATTTATTTGACAGAGAGAGAGAGAGAGAGATCACAAGTAGGCGGAGAGGCAGGCAGAGAGAGAAGAGGAAGCAGGCTCCCCGCCCAGCAGAGAGCCAGGGCTTGATCCCAGGACCCTGAGACCATGACCTTAGCAGAAGACAAACACCTACCCACTGAGCCACCCAGGTGCCTCCATCATGTGCTTAGGTATAAATAAATTCTTGCCCCCAAACAGATCCAAAACAGGGTCCCCAAAGTACCCTTTTGAACAAACTTTGTATCCTTTCATTTTAAGTACACAAATCTTGTGCAGTTGTAAGTGATTAAAAAAAAAAAAAATCAGGAGTAGGGTGCCTGGGTGGCTCAGTGGGTTAAGCCGCTGCCTTCGGCTCAGGTCATGATCCTGGTGTCCTGGAATCGAGCCCTGCATCGGGCTCTCTGCTCAGCAGGGAGCCTGCTTCCTCTTCTCTCTCTCTGCCTGCCCCTCTGCCTACTTGTGATCTCTCTCTGTCAAATAAATAAATAAAATCTTTAAAAAAAAAAATCAGGAGTAAAAGAAAATGTCAAGATCTAAACTAAATGGTATTTGTGAGCATGGGCACCTTGAAGCCTGAGACCCTAATCCCCCACTGAGTAGTGAAACAGAAGCATCTTACCTCCTAGCATGAAAAAGACTTGAAAGCTCCAGGAGTTCCAAAGGCAGAGAAAAACTAGCTTAGAGGATGACTGCTTTCAAATGTCTAAGCTCTCTTGAAATGCACTGTCTTCAGCAGGAGTTTTTATTCAGAAAATTAATTTCCTTGTAAAAAGTACACAGTGTTTCTTATTCACTTTACATTTTTCCTATCATTTCCCTCAATTTAATTTTGGCCACTGTTTAAAGAATGTACTGGCTTTCTATTTAGAGCTACATAATTCAATTTGGGCGCTCTGTTGTAGTATTTTCTTAATTTGATGGTTTAACCTGACCTTTTCTCTTGGGTCAGCATTCTGGGCATTGTTTCTGTCAGGTAGCAGCAGCAATCTTCACTTTGACTAATAATAAATAGTATCTTGAGTTTTTAGTCTGGTCCCCACTGTTCTGAGGGATTTATAAATATTAACATAATTTAAAACACATCCAAACCCAATGAGGTAGGCAATATAATTAACCTTCCTTACAGAATGGGACACTCAGGTGGAAAAGTTAAGTAACTTACTGAAAGTTTGGCACAGTGCTGAATTATGGCTATAGTTTGCTAAATCGGCTTCCTACCTCTGCTGTCTCTCTAATCTATTCTGTACATTGCCATCAAACTCATCATATTAACAATGTCTTGATTTCATGACACATTTGACAGATTCTGATGGCATCCAAGCAAATTCTAACTCCGTAAGGCTAGCCCCAAAGCCTTCCACACAGTCCCTACCCCAGCTTCCCCACCTAGTGCCACTTTTTTTTTTTTTTTTTTTTTGGTTTGGACTCAAAAATTTTTTAAATTATTTTTTTATTTTTTTTAAACATATAATGTATTTTTCTCCCCAGGGGTACAGGTCTATGAATCGCCAGGTTTACACACTTCACAGCACTCACCAAAGCACATACCCTCCCCAGTGTCCATAACCCCACCCCCTTCTCCCGACCCCCTCCCCCCAGCAACCCTCAGTTTGTTTTGGGAGATTAAGAGTCACTTATGGTTTGTCTCCCTCCAATCCCATCTTGTTTCATTTATTCTTCTCCTACCCCCTTAACCCCCCATGCTGCATCACCACTTCCTCATATCAGGGAGATCATATGATAGTTGTCCTTCTCCGATTGACTTATTTCGCTAAGCTTCGTACCCTCCCTATTGCCACTTTTTATAGAGCAAACCCTGTAGGGACTCACAATGACTTGCCAGCTTTCCATTTTTTAAAAATACCTTTATTAAAATATCACTAACAAAACGTGTATATATTGAAGGTGTACAACTTTGTGTTTTGATATATATATATATATATATATATATATAGTGAAATGATTACCATAACCCAGATAATTAATATATCTATCACTTCACAGGAGTCATTTCTTTCCTCTGTATTGTTGTTGTGAAAACACTTAAGATCTACTGTCTTAGCGAATATCAAGTACCCTTAACTATAGCTGCGATTCTGGACATTCAAAACTCTTCTTTGTGTTTTCCAGATGTTCTGACATCTGGGCAATGGATGCCTTTTACCTGTCAATGTAATACTTAGTTTTCAAGGAAGGAAATTTGGGGTACCTCAACCTGATCTGCTCATCGTAATGCCTTGGCTTCAAATTACAGAAGTATGATATGTCGTTCCCACATTCTAAAGTTTGATCCACAGACACATCTACATTCATAACACTGTTATGTGTGTAAGTTATATATTGGAGAACTGCTGATAGGAGCAAAATACTGGAAATAATACCAACACCCACGGACAAGGGGACTGTTAAGCTATATGTCTACGCTATGGAGTAAGAAAGCTTTCTAGGTAATGACGTGAAAATATCTTAGGTATACATTTTGTGTGAGAAGAAAAAATTTAAAAGCATATAGCCATATCTTCCTGGGTCTAAGAAACACTTGAACTACAAAGAAGAATTTTAAAAATTGTTTTCTACTAGAGGACTAAGGAGTAGGGTTTACCATGATGAGGGTAGAAGAGAAGCTTCTCAACTTACAAATTATGTGCCAGTAATATTCCTTACATATCTGGCAAGGAATATTAAAATGTGACCAATTATTTTATGTTTTAGAGAGGTATTTTGCTTTTAAAAGAAAATTTAGGGGCACTGGGTGGCTTAATTGATTAAGTGTCTGCCTTCAGCTCAGGTCATGATCTTGGGGTCCTGGGATTGAACACTGCATTGGGATCCCTGCTCAGTGGGGAGTTTGTTTCTCCCTCTCTTTCTGCCCCTCTCCCACTGCACTCAACCATGCTCTCTCTCTCTCTCACTCTCTCTCTCAAGTAAATAAAAGAAAAAATTCTTAAAAAAAGAAAATTTATTTGGATAGCGATTAAAGATTCGTGGTCACATTTGTGAGCCATCCCTTAGCTCTCTTTGCTTCTTGTAACAGTTGAGTCACATTACACAACTTGGAATGCCATGCACTCTCTAGCTTAATCTCAAACCCACAGTGTGTCATGGCTACTCTTATGATTTCACTTTTACAGATGGTAAAACTGGGGCTCAAAAAAAAACCTGTCTACCAGCCTCGCAGGACCAAGGACAGCAACTGTATGGGAGAGAAGTGGGTGTGGGGGCTGAAGGAAGGAGAAGAGAGGGCGTCTGGGTGGCTCGGTTGGTTAAGCAACTGCCTTCAGCTCAGATCACAATCAATCCTGGAGTTCTTGGATCGAGTCCCACATTGGGGTCCCTGCTTGGCAGGGAATCTGCTTCTCCCTCTAACCTCTCCCTCTCATGCTTGCTCACTCTATATCTCTCTCTCCCAAATAAATAAATTAAATCTTATAAAATTAAGAAAATGAAAATAAATAAGGGAAAAGGAGAGATGGCATTCTGAGGAGGGCAATGAGGAAAGGCAACAGGGTAACTACAGAGCGAAGCATTCCAGTGATTACGAGTAGGAATACAAAGAATGGCCAGCAAAGGGACAAATGAATTGTCCAGGATGCAGACTTTAACTCTCCCTAAGGGAGAAAATTAAAGATAATATGTAGCCGGCTTAAAAGAAATACCAGTAAAAATAAGACACCTGGCCCACAGTAGTCACTGTTGCCACCTAGATGTCATAGGACTTGCTATGAAGCTCCTGTCTTCCGTACTCTTTTCCATAGATCTTTCATGTAGGTTCTCATATATCAAAATAACATTTCTATTCTCAAAATGCATTTTTCTAACCAAGAAGATACATGGGAAAAAAGACTACTTACCTAGTATTTCAATAAAATAATGATAGCCCTGTAACTTTACAGTATTTCTCATATGTCACAATCATAAAACATCAAATTGAACATGACAGTTCTATTTTAAAATCTCTGCTTAGATACAAGTCCTTCTTTAAAATCCTTCAATCATGCCTTTGGAAAAAATAATAACACAGAAAGGTTTCTAAGGAGCTTATTTTTACCAGAAGCCATATCTCTGATACATCTTGGACACGTTGGACTCTACTGTCAATATGCTTTTAAGACATACTGCTGTGAAAATCATATAAAAGCAGAGAGCATCTCCTCTGCAAAAGAGATTTTTATTGGCATCTTGGCCAGGTAATATTGATGATATCTTTGAAATGTGTTTACAAGGTAGAGGTCATAAATTATTCCTTGTTCAAAAGCATAAAATCAGGAGTAGAAGTTTCCATATTTGTGTAAAATTCACACTCTTCAAGACACAAAGGAATAATGCAGCTCTTCTCAATATGTCACTATAGTAAGTGTTCAATAATTAGTTGGCTGCACAGATTCCTAATTGCAGTTGAACCAGCAGAACACTTGACAGTTGTCCGTGTGCTAGATGTTGGAAAATACAACAAAGGAGTAAATCCTGGGTTGAAAGACCTTGCAGCCTAGTGGGGCAGACCAGCATGCCAAAAAAATACATTTGTCTGAACAAAGCGCCATAATGGCGACACTCTCAGGATGGTCTGTGGCCAAGAGGGGCATCTGAGACAGCCTGGGAGGGAAGGCTGAACAAAGGAAGGGAGGTTGCTTTAACCAGGCAATATCAGAGTCAGAAGGCAGAAGCAAGTCCAACATTCCAAAGACTTCCATACATGCAAAGTGGGATGGGTTACTCCTTATGAGTCTTTTTACCCGTCATTACTTCTTTTTTTTTTTTCAGATTTTATTTATCTATTAGAAAGAGAGATCACAAGTAGTCAGAGAAGCAGGCAGAGAGAGAGGGGGAAGCAGACTGCCTGTTGAACAGAGAGCCCGATGCAGGGCTCGATCCCAGGACCCTGAGATCATGACCTGAGCCGAAGGCAGAGGCTTAACCCACTGAGCCACCCAGGCACCCCTACCTGTCATTACTTGAACAGGATTTAAATGCTTCTTTCTTGTATATTAGTGTGTATATTCTTTTGTCTGCATAGTATTTTTGATTGATTAAATAAGGGTATATGAAATGAATCCCTTGTTTCTTCAATCACTAACCAGCTAACTAATCCTGGACAGCTTTCTGAACCACTGGGCTTTCTTATTCTCTCCTATAAAATGCAGAATGGAATTGAACTAAATCACTATTAAGATCTTTATTTTTTTTTAAGATTTTATTTATTTATTAGAGAGAGAGAGACACAATGAGAAAGGGACTCGATGTGGGCTTTGATCTCAGGACCCCGGGACCAAGACCTGAGTCGAAGGCAGAAACTCAACGACTGAGCCACCCAGGTGGCCCTTAAGAGTCTTTATAATAAACAGCAACAAAAAAACATTGTGATGTATCCTCGGTACATCTGAATACAGAGGCCACACCTCTACCTTTGGTTGTTCAAATTTAAGAATAATTAAGAATAACGATAATTTTTATAAACATAATGACATCTCTATTAACTATAAAAACTTCAAATGTTATCAAGGTGCAAAGAAGACAGAAAGTCTTCCACCAACTGGAAATAGCTATAATTATTAAAATAACCAACATTCTACATAGATTCTCTCTTCATGTGCATAGATAAATGGATGGATAGTCAGAGTTAATTTTATAAAAATGAGATATATTTAATGAATCTGTATTTATAAGAGCAAAATACTCATTTTACTCCCCCATTTTTACAATATATATTTAGCAGTTTGTACTCTAATAGCCGCATTTGTACATACCAACGGTTATGGCATTTCGTTTTCATTCTGCTCTGGACTAAATTACCTAAAGATCAAGGATTCGATGCTTACTTACCAAGTCCTTTTAGCACAGATTTTCTAATTTTCTGTTCCTGAGGTTATTAGACCGACATGTTTCAGTGGACCGGATTTCATCACCAAGGTAAGAAGCATCTGCAGTCTATCCTTGAGTTCTTACATCCCTGAATAAGGCCACATGTCTTCTTTATATTCATTGACTATTTGGCTGAATTAAATTTCTTGGTAAATGCTTGATTCTGTGAGATCTTGTAGACACTGTGCTGATTATTCAGAGATTGAGTTTGGCCCTGGTCCTTTCCCTGTCATCTCCATTTATTTCTTGGCAGAATTTTGTACTTCAATGTTATTTTTCAAGAATTCTTTCTAGGTGTTATAATTCCTAAGATCTTCCATGTTTTAGAAGATGTGTCTGTTGCACTGACATTTGGATGATGATTTGATCAAGCAGGGTATTTTTTGGGGTAGCATTGCTTATCACTCAGAACTATGTAGGCATTGATAAATTATTTTCCAGAATCAGAGTTTTATTAAAGTATTTGAGGCTCATCTGAATAATCAGATTCTAAGTCATTTTATTTTCTGTTTGGAAATCTGAAGCACTCCAAATATTTATTTTTAAATAATATTTAAGAAAAGTTGGAATATTATATTTAATAACAAAACATAGAAGTAATATTCTTAGTAATATTCTTAAAATCAAGAACATGATGAGAGTGTTTACTATATAAGTGATATATATAAAATTCCTAGCAAGTTCATTAATCAAGAAGAAAAGAAAGACTATATAAAAGTTAGAAAGATGTAAAAGAAACCCAAACTGTCATTACTTATGGAAATTTTATTGCCTATATTTAAAAAGCCAAGTGAATCATATCAAATTATTATAATATAGAGATTGCAGCAGGTCAACCAACCATAAAATGAATACACGGTAATCAACTACTTTCCAATTCACCAGCAACAAGATGGAGAAAATATGAGAGTAAAAGATATGTTTCAGAATGGCACTGAAAATATATAAAAAAAGGAATAAATCTAAGAAAAGGAATTAAGACCACTATGGAGAAAATATCTAACTTTTTGGAAAGACATTAAAGTCCCAAGGAAATGATATACATGAGCAATATAACGATTAGCATTGATTCTCCTCACATTTATAAATGTAATTTCAACCTAAAACCTACGTGGTAGCTTGTGCAACTCTGCAAATCTAAAATTGTGGTAGATGCTAAAGAAGAGTGAGGGAAGGGTTTTTCCCTTTCTGATATGAAGACGTCTAATAATGGATAGTGTGGCATTGATGACATGATAGATCAAGGGACCAGCAGAAATGATCATGGAGGGCACAGGCTGGAACACGGACTACTGATACGTGACTGAGCTGGGGTGCAGAACAAAGGAATACAGCTACTCGGTACATGGTACTGGGGAAATCGGTTATTCATAGGAAAAACAAAACAAAACGAAACGAAACCTAAAGACCAAGTTTTATTCCAACTTCTCACTGGTCCCCTCATCCTCGGGTCTCCGAGTATCTGCTGGTAATAAACATTTCTATCAAGCCCTGAAAACCAATGATGAATTATAAGAGGAAGATACTTTCCTTAACTTTCAAACCAAGGAAGAAATAAAGGATGCAAATGAAGCACTTTATTTTATAAGAATCTAAGCTGTAAGTTTAGGTTAGAAGGGCAGAATTCACAATGACTTCAATTTAAGTCCTTTATTTGTCTACTGGGTACTAAAAACAAAATAATTACCTTGTCCACATGGAATGCATTCTAATATGGACTTTTCATTTTCATCATTTATTACTTTTTTAAAGATTCTTTTTATTTATTTATTTATTTGACAGAGAGAGAGAGAGAGATCACAAGTAGGCAGAGAGAGAGGGGAAGCAGGCTCCCCGCCGAGCAGAAAGTCTGACATGGGGCTCGATCCCAGGACCCTGATAGCATGACCTGAGCTGAAGGCAGAGGCTTAACCCACTGAGCTACCCAGGCGCCCCCATATTCATCATTTAAATAAAACAATTACTAAAGTTCTTTTCCTATAGTTATTAGGTTAATGATTATATTTGCGTAATATGAATCTATCTCATTTTTATACTTTTCTGTGACATAATATCTAGTCCCTTAGTTTTACTCAGTTTGACCAATTTAAAAACAAAATCTGTTAGTCACACTTTACTCTCTATATAGAAGACATGATAAATCACACTAAAAATAATTTTTTAGATAATGAGGACACAAACAAAAATGGATGAAAAAGAAAAACTGTCAGAACACCTTTTGAGCTAACATTAGAATTATGTTAGTAATGAACAATATCATATGAAATTCACTTAAACAATCGTAATTTAAAATTTGCAATAAATCTGAAGCAGCTTCTACATAATATAGAAGACTGAGTGTTTTCTTTCAGTAACTGATCATTTTTTTCTGGAGGAGGATAAAATTGAGTTAATGTAAGTAGAAAAATGATATCTCTTTTTTTTAAAGAGATGTACACTGTTATTTCTCCTAATTTCCATCAGTATCACAAATGTCACCTTCCAAAATAACTGTGTTCACTTGGTCCCCAAAGAACAGACATTAAAGTTGGTAGTTTCTCATAAAACTGTTTGCTGAGAAAACAATGCATATATTAATGAATATCTAACCACCACTGATACTTAATTTTTAAAACAATTTTATTTCCCTAAGTCGCTTAAAGCTATTAATGAGGAGTACTCATTTATAAAATACTGCCTAATTTGTTAAGAAATCTATTATCTAAACTTAATAGATTAGATTTTTGTATGGTTAAAAACATTCTGACCAGTATTGGCAGGGAAAAATTTTATTTTTACTTTTTTAATAAAATGAAAAAATGGTCTTTTTTGGTTAACAGATATTGTCTGCTCTCAAGTATTACAAATTTAATAAACAACTAAATGTGTTCAACATGATGACAATATTTGATTGAGAATGAAAATACTATGATATGAGTGAAGAAGAGTGGGGGAAAGGACACACATGGGTGACATCCAGGGGGTTAAATTATAAAATAATGAAGAGATCCCATGAGAACATTGGAAAGCAGGGGGCAGTTGGAGAACCAAACTGATCTACACATGCCATGCATCATGAGGTCTATTTGCTATTGAAAACATATGTAATACAGGCAGCAAAATAGGGCGTTAGAGACATAACTCATTATCTTGTTGAGAAATTACCTCTTCTTCTACTAATGAGAAAAGTGACTAGCATAAGCAGAGGCAAAATTAAATTCTCCATTTCTATTTTATCATAAGCCAAAACTCTGAACTGGAAATGATCACGTGATTACGTGATTAATCTCAAATCATCTAAGATAAATTTCTATGTAATTTCTATAGACTAAATGTACTTGGTAGATGATACTGTAGTTTAACCTGCTTAAGTTGGGGGCAAATAGTATGGCCTGGATACAAATCACAAAGAAAATTAACAAATTTTGGGGACACCTGTGTGGCACAGTCAGTTAAGCTTGACTCTTGGTTTTGACTAAGGTCATGATCTCATGGTTTTGGGGTCAAGCCCCACATTGGGCTCTGCTCTGCATGTAGTCTACTTGAGATTCTTTCTCTCATGCTCCCTCTGTCCCTCCTGCTCCTGATCTCCCTCTGAAATAAATAAATCTTTGAAAAAAAGTTAACAAATTTTCATGTTTACATCTCAAACAAAAAACAATTTGCTTCCTTACCTAATTATTGTAGGAACAAAAGTATTGAGCTCATTAGTGGCCAACTAAGAAACAAAATTTGGCATACATTTCAATGGCCTCAGCTTAAATTAATATTAAACTATAACATCAGCAAGTTAATCCATTTTTATTTGTTCATTTCACGTTTTTATTTAAATTCCAGTTAGTTAATGTATATGTAATATACAGTGTAATATTGTAATATAAAGTATAATATTCCTTCAGGAGTAGAATTTAGTGATTCATCACTTACATACAACACCCAGTGCTTATTGCAAATGCCCTCCTTAATACCCATCACCTATTTAACCCATCTCCCTGCCCACTTCCTCTCTAGAACCCTCTGTTATCTATTGTTAAGAATCTGTTTTATGGTTTGTCTCTGTCTTTTCTCCCCTCATGTTCATCTGTTATATTTCTTAAATTCCACATGAGTGAAATAATATGGTATTTGTCCTCCTCTGACTGACTTATTTTCCTTCCCATAATGCCCTCTAGTTCCATCCACATCATTGCAATTGGCAAGATTTCCTTTTTGATGGCTGAATAATATTCCATTC